>NW_025766461.1:0-39202 GCF_003918875.1 Haliotis rubra
ATAAATGTTTTGCTTGTTTATCATTTCCGTAACTGTTTTGTTTTGGGGATTAAATGACTAAGGGTGAGTAATGTCTCTAAAAAATAATCATGCCAGGGGTGGAAATAACTTTAAAATTGCTAGTGTACTCCGGTACAGTGGCACATGTAAAATCACTTGCCCTGATAATTTTTCCACTATACCAGCTGTTTTCTTGTTGATTTTTTAAACCAACAACAAAATTAACATTGGAAAGTCAACTGGACACCGGTACAGTGTGATATACAAATTTGCTTGCCCAACAGAAAAAAACACTGGACTCGGACGTCAGGCAATGCCCTGCATGCCATAAGGGCACCGAGAACATTTTTTATCCATGCCATTTCAACATTTACTGTTCCATGGCACGCTAATACATGGGGTATTTCGTAACCCTGTAAGTGTAGTGTATGTACTCCACAGTGAGGTGACAAGTGTATTTCACAGTATCTATGAAACCAACAAATGCCAAAATCAGAAGAAAATAAGGAAAAGTAGAAAATGTTCGGGAGCCCTTATTCCGTATTATAATCAGGTGAAATTAAAAAATATACAGTAAAAATGAGATTTTATCAGTGTTGTTCTTAAGAAATGATGAATAATATGTAACCAAATCTTGAATTCAAATATTCAAACATCTATAGAACGTTTTTACCTTGCCATGTTAAAACTGTTTTTCATTTATTAGTAGTACCAGTACTAATCTGAGTTAAAACATTTTTATGTATTTTTCAACAACCTACATTGACTTTTAACTTAAATTATTGTGAACCAACTAAAAAAAGCCTCACTTTTGATTCTAATTACCAAGACGTTAAGACCATATTTGTTCTTGTCAGTACTCTAGACACAGAGAGGTTATCTCCCATTTGACAGACACCCATTTGACAGACACCCAATTGACAGACACTGAACTAGAAGGTTAATTAGGGTAACACCTACGGGTATAATGGAACAGTCCACTGTCTAGTGAGTAGAGCAGGGTGAGCATGAAACAGGTTCGTTTGATTGTAGGTAAATAGAACTTTGTTGTGATTAAATGATAAATGATTTCTCTTCTCAAAATTGATTTTACTATCAATTACTATCGAATGTAAAAACAGGTTTGCTACTGAGAGATTTGATTGTGTTTATTGATAGAAAAGACCCATCCCAATAATAGCATATGTACAACAGAAGCTAACTGAGAAACGTTTTGTTGGAGAGATACAGATATGTACATACTTGAAAACATTCTGATTTGCAGTAAATGAGACACCTGCATTGCCATGTAAGATACCATTAATACCAATCAAGTGTTCTAATTTCAACAATCCTTTCTAAAGATTGTAACAGTTTATGTCTTTGAGCAGTATACAACGGACATTCAAGGAAGTAATGAAAAACATTCTCACACCCATGGCCACATTGACATGATGCGTCATATTTTAAATAATTATTCTAAATAAATCGTAATTAAGTGCACTCGTCATATATCTTAATATTGTGTGCAAAACATATAACTGCTATATTCCATATGAATAATATTTAGGTTTACATTTGTCTTTATTTGATTTATATGATACAACAGTGTCGCAATTTCTAATAGCTAAGCTAATGTTTTCAATTTGATGATGCCAACTCCCGTTAGACTAGAAGGTTAACCGAAATGTTTATGAAAATAAACTGTTTTTATATTGCCGCAATAAAAATTCAAATTACTGTCTTTTCGTCCATCTTTCAAAATAAATAATGTAGCTTCAGTTTGTTCCTGTGTTTTTATTTGGACTATTCTATTATAATGTGTAGGTAACAGGTAGTAGATAATCTGTTCACTGAACCGTAAATGTTGTTGTTTTAAGGTGTCTGCGAACTGGCTGTCTGCGTAATGGGAGGACACCCACAGAGAAGGTGATATTTAGATTAATCATGTAAACATATTTCTATTTGCTGTGTAAAGACACCCCAACAAAGTTTTTAATTCTGAACGCCAAGATTGACTATTTACACTAAAATAGCACTCAAATAATAGAAGTACTGGACTGACTGACTGAGTTTAGTTTAACGCCGCCTTTAGCAATATTCCAGCAATATCACGGCGGGGGACACCAGAAATAGGCTTAACACATTGTGCCCTAGAAGTACTGGAAAGAGTTATACCCAGTTCTTGAGTATTTGATGCAATAATTTACCAGAAATAATACTGAAGTTCTTGACAGCAGTCACAATTGACACATAAAATTTGCTAATGAACTGTAATTTCAAACTGAATAGATACAATATTAAAAACATAGTGACACACATTCCCATATCTTTTTGAAAATGAAAAAAAAACAATTTAAAAAATCAGAATTATATGAATCTAAGAACTGAAATGTAGCGTAAACTAAAAAACTCATAAAAACAGAAAATGACCCTCCTCATCTTAATATGTTATGAGATATGACTTCATTTTCACAAGGCTTTCACAAACCCTAGCAATATGTATGCATACAACTGGAAAGCAAGACATATTTACATATCTACATGAAAGGGGTTTCTTCCATATGAAAGGTTTTCCTCCATTTTTCTAAAATGTTAAAACATTAGCTTTCGTTTCATTTTTCAATATACTTAGAATGCCCTCAACATGAACTGACTGTATTCATCCAGTCTCAGAAACTCAACAATCAATGGGTAATCACACCCACCTATCGCTGAAAGGTGACACTGATGTTAATAGTGAGTGAGTGAGTTTGGTTTTACGCTGCTTTTGGCAATGTTCCAGGAATATCACGGCAGGAGATACCAAGAGAAATCAAATCCAGGCCCTCGGCAAGACGAGCAAACGCTTTAACCACAAGGTTACCCCACTGCCCCCTTATATTAACAGACACGCAAATTATCAAATCAAACTTATACAGTAATGAAAGTTTAAGAAGAAGTTAAATGTCAACCTCTCTTGATATCTTGCTCTTTAGTTGTTCAAACACACACGTTTTCAAGACTGACTTTGACCTTCACATGAATGTCATAGTGTATGAAATATGCACAAATAGTACTAAAGAAATTGCTTATTGAAAAACATTTAAGGAAGTCTTGAAAATCTATAAAGAATTCCAGTGAACCGTTTTGAAATATCTTGCTGACAATTCAGGTTAATAAGCTGAAATCTTCAGAATTGTCGCCGTGACCCAGAAAATTATGTGAAGGTCACCAAAATTGACTGGGTCTTCCCTAGATGAAGCTTGGTGTCAAATATGAAGAAAATCCAGTGAATATTTTTGGCGATATCTTGATGACTATATTAACATGCAATTTAACATGCTGAAATCTTCAAAGTGTCTCTGTGACCTTGAAAATTAAGTGAAGTCACCAAATTGACTGGGCCCTGCATACATTCCTAGATGAAGCTTGGTGTCAAATATAAAGAAAATCCAGTGAAGCGGTTCTTCAGATAGCTCAACATGCAGGTTTACATGCTGAAATCTTTCAAAGTGTCGCCATGACCTTGAAAATTATGTGCAGGTCACCATATTGGACTGGAGCCCTGTGCCTTCCCTAATAAAAGCTTGGTATTGAATATGAAGAAAATCCAGTGAACGGTTCTTGAGATAGCTTTAACATGCAGGTAAACGTTAAAGTCCCTTGTGACCTTGAAATGAAGGTCAAGGTGATCAAACCTGATTTGAACCTTTCTTATACTGTGTTGAACCTAGGTAACAAATATGAAAAGAGTCTAGTGAAAGGTTCTTAAGATATTCCAACCGGACGTGATGGATGCGGACGAAGCTATCAATACTATATGTTCGATTTAGCTTCACGCGCGGCAGGAGATAATAATATCAGTAGCATGAAAGACATGACAAACTCACACTCACGATAACACAAAACCTTTTTGTTGGCCTATGCAAGCCTGATTTGCTTCAACCTTGCCAACAGATGTCATACTTCGATCATTAACACCGGCCTTAAAAAGTTTAATGTCGCCCCTAAAAAATACACATTCAACATATGGTAGACTGCGAGCATCAAATTCAAACCACGGCAATTGATCGGCCATAATCAAAGCTAACTCAAACCAGTTAATGACAACCAAGACTTGGTCAGGCCACATCAAATATCACCCCCTACATCTGCTAAATTGAGAACCTGATCCTCTCTATCCCACTACTCCGCCATAATAACATACTATCAATAACACTAACACTGCTATTCACAATACCCTGCACATGTACAAAGAACCATTGTCTCTCAGACGATTACATCCCTTGATAACGTCCAACAAGTCTGGCTAGTTAGCAGAGCCGACAATCATCCATCTGGATGGACAAATTTTATCCACCTGGATTTACCTGGGATCTGTATTTTTTATTGATTGGTACTGTGCTGGTACTTTCCTGTTAGACCATTAGGTCATTATTTAACACACCTCCTCACTCTTGACCCTTCCCTTTCCTTGTCAGTCTGGTATTCTGTCATGCTTCATACTAATTTGTCTCCCTCCACACCCTCAGGGTACTGAATGGCTTTAGGTCCATGTTGCTAATCCAGTAATATAACATGGCTGTACTCTCCTAGGAGTTGAGAATTACATATGGCACATGGCTAAAAGCATACAAAAGTAAGTGTTTGGTTTGAGTGAGTGAATGAGTGAGTCACATTGACACAGACTCAAGCACCCTGATCACTTCTTCATTCACCATTAACAAACACTGCAGCACCGATACACACACCCTCCCTCACCATTAACAAACACTCCAGCACCCGATACACACACCCTCCCTCACCATAAACAAACACTCCAGCACCCGATGCACACACCCTCCCTCACCATTAACAAACACTCCAGCACCCGATACACACACCCTCCCTCACCATAAACAAACACTCCAGCACCGATACACACACCCTCCCTCACCATTAACAAACACTCCAGCACCCGACACACCCTCCCTCACCATTTACACTGTTATTTTATTAAAATCTTGTTTGAACTTCTTAATGGATGCACTAATCCTCTTTACTCAACTACATATCCTTATAACAACTGAGTATTTTATTTTACAGTGAGAAATTAACTACATATCATCATTGCCTTTACAATTTAGCTTGTGCATTAATCCCTTTCATTTTATTTTAACTGAACTGAACTGAACTTTATTTCAACTCGGCCGCGTTAAACAGCGGCATATGAGGTTACAAATATGTTACAATTAAATATATTCATATAGTTATAAACAATGTATGTGCAGTCGAATATTTCATATATACAGATGAATAAGTAATGCATTTTATATATATATATAGATAGATTGCAAATCTGTCTGCAAATATATTGCATAAAGATAATAGAAATATTTAGATGGAGTATTCTTTACCTAAGATTCTTAAAAGCATTTATGATAATATTACAGAATATACAGTTTTCTAAGAATACGTTTCTGATTGTTATTGAATAATGTATACATTTTATGAAAATTTGGTTTGGAATAAAATTGGCTTTAAATATTTAAATCTTGCATTTATAAAAGTGAGAACAAATAAATAATAATGAGATACATCGAATAATCGTTACCATTACAAAATTTACATATTCTATCACATTTTTGAATATTGCTCTGGACTACGGTCTGTTTCAATGGGTAAGATTATGATTTGCAATTTCATAACCTAACAATGCCTTTAAATATTACCATTTAAATCACCCCAATATTTGCACAACCTTAAGTTAGATAAGGGAGTTATTTAAGATACCTTTTGGTGAATGTTCTACCGTGAGAAAGCCACACATGCTTATATATGCATCTTCTAGTTTACATTTAACTGTAATTTTTAGTTTATTCAAATTTTCACAATTTTAAGAATTCCAAGATATAACTAAGTCCAATTTTTTGCCAAAACATGCTTAATATTCATTGTTCTTTTCATGCTTACTTTTTCCAAAATGTGTGTGGTTAAAAAACTAATTCAGACATGAGTAAGGATAATTTGGAAGATTTACCTAATTAGTATGGCACTGACCAGTGAGTCAGGTTCATTATAAGAGTAGGGGTGCATTTTCTAATCCCAATTAGCCTACATTGTTTTTGTCGAGAAATGGGATGTAGGCGAGAAATGAGATGTAGGCTAAAAAAAGACAAACCGATCAACCCCCTCACCATTAACAAACGCACTCAAGCACACCTGATCCACGCCTCTCATCATTAACAAGCACCCTGATCCACCACCCTGCTGCCCCCTCCCCGACCATTAGCAAACACTCAAGCACCCTGATTCACTGCCACGTCACCATTAGCAAACACTCAAGCACCCTGATCAACCGCCCCTCGACGCATAGCGAACACTCAAGCACACCTGATCAACCGCCCCCTCGGCATTAGCAAACACTCAAGCACACCTGATCCACCGCCCCGTCACCATCAGCAAACACTCAAGCACCCATGATCCACTGCCCGCTCACCATTAACAAACACTCAAGCACCCCTGATCCACCGCCTCCTCACCATTAACAAACACTCAAGCACACCTGATACACCCCTACCCCCCTCACCATTACATTAGCAAACACTCAAGCACCCCTGATACACCACTCCCTCACCATTAACAAACACTCAAGCACCCCTGATCCACCACTCCCTCACCATTAACAACACTCAAGCACCCCTGATCCACCACTCCCTCACCATTAACAAACACTCAAGCACACCTGATACACCACTCCCTCACCATTAACAAACACTCAAGCACACCTGATACACCACTCCCGCACCATTAACAAACGCTCAAGCACACCTGATACACCCCTACCCCCCTCACCATTAACAAACACTCAAGCACCCCTGATCCACCACTCCCTCACCATTAACAAACACTCAAGCATCCCTGATACACCACTCCCTCACCATTAACAAACACTCAAGCACCCCTGATACACCACTCCCACACCATTAACAAACACTCAAGCACACCTGATCCACCACTCCCTCACCATTAACAAACACTCAAGCACCCCTGATCCACCGCTCCCTCACCATTAACAAACACTCAAGCACCCTGATCCACCACTCCCTCACTATTAACAAACACTCCAAGCACCCTGATACACCACTCCTCTCATCAAAGAAATTGATGATCTAGAAAAATTTCATAAAACTATTCAAGAGATTGAGCTAATTTGAAGAACACATTGAAACTGCCGTAAACATGGCTTTGGTATGCTTGAACAATACTGCTAGGTACTTCAGCGAAGGTGAGGTCTGAGAGAGGGTAATATGACAGGTTGTACAACAATAGGAATCACGATTCTGTTCAAGATGATAAAGTCGGTTAGAAGTGATCAAGTTTCAAAACATGGTGATGATGTAAAACAATAGAACACCAGCTACACAACCAGTTCATGGTAGACAACAAAGGTTGTGACAGATAACTCTGAAAAATGCTTGAAATTGGACGAGACATGTGGAAACAACTGAAAAGAGTTTCAATTCCTGTATTCTCGGGTAAAGTTCAAGAATATGAAAGCTGGAAGCAGCATTTATGGCATGTGTGGACAAAGCCCCGCAACAGGCGAATATAAGTTCTTTGCAACTAGAAACAATATTTGTCAGGTGAAGCTCCTAACATTAGTCAATAGATTGGAGCCACAGTGCTTACGCTTACGACATTGGGTTAGAAAACTTGATAGGAGATATGGAGGTAAGAGAGAGAGATAGCTCTGAAAATAGAAGGAAATTTCAAAATTCAAACCTGTTAGAAACGGAAATGCAAAGGATTTTGAACAATTCGCTCGATTTGTTGGATGTCTTGGTTGTAAAGTCCTGGGAGACAATGATAAAGGTAGAAGAGTTGGGGAGACGGCTGTCTTCTCTATATATAAAAACAAAAACTGACTGAATCAATGTTAGTTCACTTTCAGAGATGGATGTTCGAATCACAAAGGCAAGAGTCATTAGAAACTCTGGCGTGAATGGGTAGTCAGAAGAATCTGAATTTCAGATGATAGCATCAGAGGTTAAACATGGTGTTTCAGAAAAATATAAGATAGATCAATCGTGTTCACGTACACAGAAAGGTGTTTACTTTGGTGCAAAGAACAATGAAAACACTCAAGTGTCATGTATGTCAAATGCAAAACCATGCAACCTCAAAGTGTCGTAAAGCTGAAAGCTCTTGATGTTTCCTGGGCAACAGATGGGAAACTGTAAAACGCCTGCAACTTCTTTGTTTTCGATGCTTGTGACAAAGGCCATGTAGAGAAGCATTGTCAACAGTCGGAGAAAAATGCAACATTGATGGATGCCAAGCAACACATAATCGTTTACTCTCCATGAAAACCGAAACACAGTTACAAGTTGATGTTGTGGCCCTTCATGGGTGCCTAGACAGTAGTGAAGCAGCTTCTGGTGAAATAAAAATAGAGGCTGTCGGCGACATATGTCATACATAAGTTAATTATTCTGCTTTGTTTGTATCCAAGGTGTGGTAAATTCATTTCCACATCAACGATTAATTATTGAAGTCCTCCAGGTAATTCCAGATGCTCTGTAGTTAAAGCTCTATGATAACAGTTAGGGGTAGGATTGTTTTAATGTGTTTCACGTAGCCACCCATGCTCTTAAGATATGTCGTTATTCGGTTTAGAAAAATACATTAAAATAAATTCTAGATTACTCAGTTCATAACTACTTTAGAACAGAAGACCAAAACATCTGTACCTGATTATGGTTCTGCCCGTGTAGGGGAGGCTATGGGAAATGTGCGTTTGGAATAGCAGAACAATCCTAATTGATTCTGTTGTCTTTGGTATTAAAAATGATAGACACAGCAAAAATACAATTTCCAGATTTTAAATCCATAACAGATTCTGCAGTCGAAGCAAAAGAGGCAGATTAACAAGGAAAATCAGCAGAGAACATCAAACTCCGAGGGCCATTCAATATATTTTAATATAAGGCCCTAGTTGCAGACAATATTTTGCACTTTTAATTTTCTGTAAATTTTCCATTCACCTCAACACACTTATTCCATTTGTCCTTCAAGCTTTTAATACCACTTTTATAGAAATCCACAGACTTGCCCTCTAACTCCTCTATGTGGTTGAGAGCGAAACTTCTTCGGAGGCGGAGAAGTAGGGGTGCGTCCATTGCATGGATTCCAATGTAATTTCTGGGTCCCAGTGGTGGATCCATGTTTCATTACTTGTCACTAGACGAGAAGGACATCCAGCTTCATCAGCAGTATAGAGACCCAGGAGCCTCGACAACTTTCAGTTCGCCGATGGCGATCTTGAACTCTGAGGTTTCTAGGTACCCATCTTGCAGATACCTTGGACATACCAAGATGCTCGTAAATAATGGTTTCAACAGTTCAAACTGATATCTGGAATTCGTTAGAAAGCTAAGATACTTTCATTTGTCGGTCAGACACAATTCTATTTCTATAGCCTGTGGCCTTTACTGAATAAACTTGTCTGTCTGTCTGTCTATTTCTATAGCGGCTATGGTTTCCGGTTGGGTGGCATATGAAGGCCTGACCTTGGGTCATCGTAAATGGAGCAACCTACCCCATTTAAACTGTTGAGACCAACGGCAAACTGTGGAATAGTCACGAGCATCCTTACCCACCACTTTACACATGCGATCATGGGTTTCTTTTCGATTTGCATCCCTGCTTGGTAAAGAACTTTATTACAGCGCGTCTGAGAGAATCCATGATTGTGATCGCACAAACACAGAAATAAAACATATTGCCCTTAGCGGACAGGTAAAAACAGAGGTTTACAGATAGATCGCTGTAGTCACTTTGATTGATTACTGTAGCCACATGCAGCGTGGTAGCCTTAAGTCAGTTTTGCTTTTTTCTGTATCCTGTATTTGAGTGTGAGTACATTTAGATGTCTTATTTTTTAATAAAATGAATAACTGAACAATAATAAATTTATCTCTGTTTCCAACTGCACATTAATTGATACACAGCCAAACACTGTAGACG
This sequence comes from Haliotis rubra, assembly GCF_003918875.1. NCBI lineage: Eukaryota > Metazoa > Mollusca > Gastropoda > Lepetellida > Haliotidae > Haliotis > Haliotis rubra. The sequence goes on from NW_025766461.1 coordinate 9,970, forward strand.
TCTGTAGTGTTGTAGCCTTGCGGTGTCCAACTGTGCGGAAGGCTGGATCTCTCTTCTTTAGTGTCAAATCATTTATAACCTTATAATAACATTTATGCACCATTGAACGTCAACATGTGATGATGGCTGTTGTGTTTTCAGCATATACAGGCATACAGTAAAAGTGATGTTGAAGATCACTCCGTTAAAACATTATTGAGTGAAAAAGTTTATTCCTTGTGAGTGTATTACATGGGGTGTTGATCTCAGTTTGTCCTCTACCATCAGCTTTCCAAGCCCTGCGTGATTGGAATGGACACAAACAATTTATGATATTCATGATATTCAAACGTACGCATAGCTCACTACACAAGGATACAAGTCTTCGCGCAGATGGATTTAGAACTTTATCATTATAGTCTACTGGAAGCAGATATTTGTACAATGAGTGAGTGAGTGAGTGAGTGAGTGAGTATGGTTTTATACCGCTTTTAGCAACATTCCAGCAATATCGCGGCGGGGACACCAGAAATGGGCTTCACACGTTGTACCCATGTGGGCAATCATACTCAGGTCTTCGGCATGACGAGGCTAACGCTTTAACCTTGAGGCTCGGATATTTGTCCAAAGTGTTGTGGGAGATGTCATACGGTAGGTATTGTATTCAACCTTTTCAACAAGGAGGTGGACAAACCGATCAGAATTTACAATCCCACATGTCTTGGCACGTGCCATTATCATCAAGATCAGACAATGTCGAGGGAATCTATAGATGCTCTTTGTGTCTCTTTTGTTATTATATATTTAGTTTAATGCAGTGACAAACCTCTTAAAATACTGCATGATTTAAACATTCATCACATATTGTCAACTCTTTTCACGTCGACCTGTGTTCCTGCAACCCCGACCCGTGAAGGTCCGGGTTAGATTTGGTCTTCAGCAAACCATGCTTGTCGCAAGAGGCGATTAACGGGATTGGGTGGTGGGGTTCGCTTCTTGGTTGATTTTTTTTATGACATCGTATCCCACTTGCGTAGATCGATGCTCATACGGTTGATCACAGGATTGTCTGGTCCAGTCGATTATTTACAGACCGCCGCCCTATAGGTGAAATATGCTGAGTGCGGCGTTAAAACAACCAACAAACCAACCAACCAAATCCTGCAACCCCACTTGGCGTCCATATTCCACAACATTTTTAGGTACAAACAAGCTTGCTCTTTCTAAGAAAGTTTGAAAGAGCGCCAAACAACAAAATGACATTTGATCAATGTTACAACATTCAAGATCTCACCCAAACTTTCAGAAACATTTTATGGTCACATGTGCCGGGCATTTTCCACATCTGACGCATTGAGATGACACAATTTTATGGATGATCAATTTATTTATTTTTCACAATAGCGACGTTTAGATTCTTATACCGTTTTCAAGCGTATGGGGAATGATGGGGTGCACCAGTTTATATACAAGATACATGTACATATGATAAAGAGATAACAATAACAAGGGTGGGATAGCAAAGCATCAAAGAAGGTTACATGATGAGCTACGATAACTTGATGCTGAGCTAAAATATCATAAATGAGATGAGTGGGATAACCATGACAATTATTTGAATGTAAGTCATTAGATTAATTAAAGAGAAACCAGTGGTGAGGAATGTGAGTTAGGCGGGTAAATGAGAAGCCAGAGTGGGTTGTGTGGATTAATTGTAGAATCATGTGTCATGATGTTTAATTTGCATAACTACCGGAAGTGTCTGTCTTGCCACGCATGCGTCCTCTCCTTTCCGTCCCGCCTGCCATGCTTGTGCGGCGTATATCATAACCTTCATCTTTTAAGTTTTAGTATAATCAACTTTGGACTCATGCCATCAGAGAAACGTAAGTGTTCCACTTGTAAAGAAGCTTTATCTGGACACGACGGGCCTTCCGGACGCTTATGCAAACAGAATGAAGACAACCTTTACCTTGTAGACGAAAGTTCCTTTGCTGCAGCGGCAGGCAGGACAGGTGCGCGACCGAAGACACCGGCTCCCGTGAAACGAGAGAACTTCAGGATAGTCTCCCTTTGCCTCAGGACGGGCAGAAATCTGCACTGGTCTCGGACTTAAATGAAACGATTCAGGCTTTAGAACGTCAAAACAGGCAGTTAGTGTCACAAATCTCAGCAGTGCGGCTGACTGGGAAAAAGCAGTCAGCAGTTCCCCTTATCATCGTTGAGGAAGGACAAGACTGCCGTCAGCAGAGCGGATAGCAGAGCTCGTCAACTATTAGAATTAGACAGAACTACTGATTCGTCCTCCGACGACATACCATCTCAGAGCCAAACTCAACAACCAAACAACCAGGTGCGTCTGGATATTCTATACTGAAACGAATAAAGGGAAGAAACCTTAATCAGGTTTCACTCCTTTTAGCAAGTGATAAAGCTGTTTTCGATGTTGCTTGGCCACAAGAATATTCTGGGAGTGAAACACACATAATCCAATATGTTGAACTTTCATGCTACAAAGACAGTAGAGCTAACCACCTCATACAGTGCATGTTTTATGTTAAGAAATTTCCTGTGGGCAAATGTTTTGCGTTTCCATCAAGATGTACTGCATGAGATTGAAAGTGGTCGTGCCACATGGAGTGATAGTTTTGAACATATAAAGGCCAGGAGACTTTTGGACCTTTACCTGCCCTCTACTGTGGTTCTTTCCAGAAGGAGCATGCGGCAAAAGACAGGAGCACAAGAATGCTCTTGGGCATCTGGAACAACATATTTGCAGCCAATGCCGCACACGTCGCCGGGTTTCTGCGAATCATCCAGCTAAAGACTGCAAGCAGGTTAACACACCTTCTAACAGGAATGCTCAGGCCAATCAGTTCAGAAGAAACTCTGATCATCAATCATCAAATGCTCAGATGGCATGACCTTTCAAGGACAACCCAATGTTTGCTCATAATTACTTCATTCAGTTACATGCTAAAATTTTCAACTCGGGACTTCTAAATTGCAAAGGCAAGCGGATACTTGTGGCCTCCAGTATTAACATCAAAGGAAAATTTCTCCGAAGAGAGCTTGTCAATTACAGGGATACCGAATTTTTAGATTTTATGACTTTTGGATGGCCAGTGGGCTACTGAGGAAGTTGTCTCCTTCTTTACCAAAGGCTAGTCATCAGAATCATAGGTCAGCTATTAATTTCAAGGCACATACAGAAGATTTCATTGTGAAGGAACTTCACTGAAGGTGCCATTATGGGCCCTTTTGCCTCACAACCTCTATGTTGTGAAATGATGTTGTCCCCTCTTATGTCAGTCCCTAAGAAAGACTCTCTTGAGAAACGAACAGTCATGGACTTGTCTTTTCCTGGCAACACTTCTGTCCCAAAGATGGTATTCCTCAAGACAGTTTCCTAGGGGACCCTTTCAAACTATATTATCCATCCACTGATCATCTGATTCGCCTTATCAACAAGCATGGTGGAGGCTGCTTGCTATACAAGGTTGATATCAAATGGTGTTATCGTTGGATACCAGTAGACCCAGGAGATTATCACCTGCTAGATTTCACATGGAACGGACAATTATATTTCGACACAAAGGTGCCCTTTGGAGTCCGGACAGGCGCTATGCAGCTCAAGAGAACTACAAATGCCCTCATGTACATATTTGAACAAAGAGGTTATGAAGGAGTCAACTACATTGATGACATAACAAGCGCAGATACCACAAAAAGCTGCGGAGGGTTTTAGAGTCTTGCAAAATCTCATCATTGACATGGGGATGCTGCCAGCAGTGGAAAAATGCTTCTTCCCAAGCACTCAGTTGGTATTTTGGGCAAGAAATTTGACACTATGGCTATGACACTAGCTATTCCTCCTGAAAAATTATAGGAAATCAAACAAGTGCTTCATAAGATGTTGTACAAGAAAACATGTACCAAACGGCAGTTACAGTCTCTGATTGGCAAGCTGGCTTACATATCAGACATAATCAGATCATCCAGGCTATTTATCGGTCGTCTCTTGGCTTTACCGCGTAGTGTGAAGAGTAACTTCTACCACATCAACACATCTCACGAGGCCAAGAAGGACATGCGATGGTTCTTAATATTCATGGAGGACTTCAATAGAGTATCAATAATTCCAGACCATTCATGAAGTGAGTGTGACCACGTCATTGCCACGGATGTCACTTTGGGTGGTATAGGTGGTATCATGAACATCGACGACCAAGTGCATTTCTTTCATGCCCGTTTCCCTGACAGACTGTTAGGCCAACATATATGTGTTTGCGAAATGTTGGCAGTGTACATAAGCCATTAAGTGTTGGTCTGATCAACTGCATCGGAAACGCTTATTGATACATTGTGACAATTCTGCTTCAGTGGATCTGCTAGGCTCAGGACAATGCAAAGATACAGTTATGCTTGCGATAGCTCGTAACATATGGTTTACTTGTGTCAACCAGAACATACAAATCAAGGCAATACACCTCCCTGGAGAGGAAAACCGAGGCCCTGATTGTTTATCTCGATGGACTGATGATATCTCTTTCCAAACGTCTATTTTGACATGTTCAAGGATTGTGCTTTAGTAGAATCTGGAATTAAAGACGCTCATTTTTCACTTGATCACTCTTTCTGACTTCAGGTTCACAGTGGAAAACACTAGGTACAGCAGTGAAGGCAGCTCAGCATGCTGCTTTCCGACCAGGTACACACAAGAACCTGAACTGCCAGTTGAGAACGTAGCTTCTTTCTTCTAAACTGTAAGGATTTTTCCAACCACTGCTGAAATTTTGAGTCGTTATGCATGCTTTCTAGCAAGAGCTTTAAGAGTGTTCATTCAGTCAGAAACTACATTTCCGGAGTCAGGACCTGGTCTACCATCTTTGGCATAGACACTACAGATTTTTTATGCTCCTAGTGTCAAACTCACACTAACCGGTCTGGAGAAAACGAGTACACACTTGGTCAATCAACGCTTACCTTTATGGCCTTGGCACTTGGAAGCCATGTTCCATCATATTGATCCTCACAACAATGAAGACTTATCCTTATGGGCGATGATTTTACTTGGATATTTTGCTATGCTCAGAAACACACAGTTCATTAACTCCACTGGAAACTCGTTTGACCATTTCCAAGTAGTTTACAAGAGATGACATTTCTTTGGGTGTGTCAGGATTAACCATTCGGATTAAATGGACTAAATCTCTACAGTCAGATTATGTGCCTATAAACAGAATGCCTCATTCATTATGTTGCCCTGTGCGTGCCTATTGTCGTATGGTGAACGTCATACCAGCAAGACCTTCTGATCCAGCATTCGAGGTCGGGGTCGTCCACGTGTGACGTCACGAGCAGAAGACCGTCAAATCGTCCTACGTCACCTACGTGGCAGATTTCTGCCGGCTACACGAACTAGGGCTGAGATGTTTTAGAGGTCGACTGTCCCTCACACACCATTCGAAATCCGTTGCGGGCTGCCAATCTCTATTCTCGACGTCCATATCGTGGGCCAATATTGACGCCGTTTCATGAACGTCAACGTCTGCTGTGGGCCCCAACGTCACCTCCGATGGACCCAGAGAGACTGGAATCGAGTGGTCTTTAGCGATGAATCCAGGTTTACACTCAGATTCGCGGACGCCAGGCATAGAGTCTGGGAGACGACGTCGTGAACGGTATGCCCAATGTTGTGTACAGGAAGTCGACAGATTCGGGGGCGGAAGTTGCATGGTGTGGGGTGCTTTCTGTGGAACAACCGTTCCCGACTTCTGGTCATCCGTGGAAACCTCACAGCTGCTGCTTACCGCGACCAGGTGCTCACCCTGAACTCGTTCCTTTCATGGCGGCTCATGGCCCAGGTCTACAGTTCCAGCATGATAATGCTCGGCCGCATACCGCGATGTTGACACGAAATTTCCTTCAAAACGCTGGAATCAACGTCATGGACTGGCCATCGAGGTCCCCTGACCTTAATCCAATAGAGCACGTTTGGGATGCACTTAGAGAAGGCTTCGTGGTCTTAGGAACCAACCTCAGAATTTGCAGGAACTTGGCGGTGCCTTGCAAGAGCAATGGCGCAGAATCCCCAACCACGTGTTCAGAAGCATCAGGCAGTCAATGAGGAGACGGTGTTTGGTAGTGGTGACTGCGCGGGGCGGCCATACACGATAATGAACTGAGAAATTTCGCATTTTTATTCTTGTGGACTTGACATTCTGTATACCCATATTTTGGAACGGCGATGTAGCCTAATGGAACTGATTATGGCACCGTCAGTGTATCGAGTACATCCACACAGATCTCAGCAATGAAATAATAACAATTTAACCATCTTACCATCTCTTGTTCTTTTTATATTTGCCCTGAAGAAAGAATGTGAAGTTTCTTTTTGACTCAGCATATGTTTACACATTACCAGTTTTTCTTTTCCTTTATTTTGTCAAAGGCTAAATGTCAAAGCCATTTCCTTCATTTATTGGTATATATTAATGACTGCTTTCAGAAAATGTGTTTTATTGTAATGTTGAATCTGCATAGCTGTTTGAACCTACATTTTCAACGTGGCTCCCTTTTGGTTTAGATGTGATGTTATGTTACATATTTACTTTAAGACTGTCTGGGAAATTGACATATTGACAGGATGGTGCTTGCCTACTTCAAGTGGGTTACCTTTTTGGATCTGTCTGTGCAGATTTCCTTTGTCAACAATCTACTTTCCCCTCAATGTTAATTTCTGCCTACAGTTATATGGTTAATATTACAATTGTGAACTGATGTTTGGTAGACATTTTACTGTTCAGTGTTTGGATGCTCTCTTTTGTTTGGCGGGCTTTGCCTTGAATTGTCTATGGTGTTTATAGCATTTTAGGTCAGTCTTGGGCTGTGTGATATTTTTCACCTAAGCGACTTGTTTACCTATATTATTAAACTCCACCTTAACCGCCAAACAAGTGTTTGTTTTATTTTCATCATAGTGTGGATGGAGGTCTAGCATTTTTTGTGAATTAGGTGGTTGTAAGCTGATGGGATGAAATAGGCACGATCCCTATTAATAGAGGGATTGTAACGGCGTATTTAATAAAACCTCGGCCAATTTTGTGCTGAGTGTAATCCTGCTTATTGTTTGTAAGTGTCTTGACAGTGTCAAGTTGATGTTATTTTGAGGAAATGTGGTGATGATGATGTGTTCCGAAATGGCTAATTTGGTGTCTGCATTGTTTGTGGTTGTCTTATGTTCTTTGATGCGTATGTTGAGTGGTCTGGATGTTTGTGGATGTCTTATGTTCTTTGATGCGTATGTTGAGTGGTCTGGATGTTTGTGGATGTCTTATGTTCTTTGATGCGTATGTTGAGTGGTCTGGATGTTTGTGGATGTCTTATGTTCTTTGATGGGTATGTTGGAGTGGTCTGGATGTTTGTGGATGTCTTCTGTTCTTTGATGCGGATGTTGAGTGGTCTGGATGTTTGTGGATGTCTTCTGTTCTTTGATGCGTATGTTGAGTGGTCTGGATGTTTGTGGATGTCTTATGTTCTTTGATGGGTATGTTGAGTGGTCTGGATGTTTGTGGATGTCTTATGTTCTTTGATGGGTATGTTGAGTGGTCTGGATGTTTGTGGTTGTCTTATGGTCTTTGATGGGTATGTTGAGTGGTCTGGATGTTTGTGGATGTCTTCTGTTCTTTGATGGGTATGTTGAGTGGTCTGGATGTTTGTGGATGTCTTATGTTCTTTGATGCGTATGTTGAGTGGTCTGGATGTTTGTGGATGTCTTATGTTCTTTGATGCGTATGTTGAGTGGTCTGGATGTTTGTGGATGTCTTATGTTCTTTGATGCGTATGTTGAGTGGTCTGGATGTTTGTGGATGTCTTATGTTCTTTGATGGGTATGTTGAGTGGTCTGGATGTTTGTGGATGTCTTCTGTTCTTTGATGCGTATGTTGAGTGGTCTGGATGTTTGTGGATGTCTTCTGTTCTTTGATGGGTATGTTGAGTGGTCTGGATGTTTGTGGATGTCTTCTGTTCTTTGATGGGTATGTTGAGTGGTCTGGATGTTTGTGGATGTCTTCTGTTCTTTGATGCGTATGTTGAGTGGTCTGGATGTTTGTGGTTGTCTTATGGTCTTTGATGGGTATGTTGAGTGGTCTGGATGTTTGTGGATGTCTTCTGTTCTTTGATGGGTATGTTGAGTGGTCTGGATGTTTGTGGATGTCTTATGTTCTTTGATGCGTATGTTGAGTGGTCTGGATGTTTGTGGATGTCTTATGTTCTTTGATGCGTATGTTGAGTGGTCTGGATGTTTGTGGATGTCTTCTGTTCTTTGATGCGTATGTTGAGTGGTCTGGATGTTTGTGGATGTCTTATGTTCTTTGATGCGTATGTTGAGTGGTCTGGATGTTTGTGGATGTCTTCTGTTCTTTGATGCGTATGTTGAGTGGTCTGGATGTTTGTGGATGTCTTATGTTCTTTGATGCGGATGTTGAGTGGTCTGGATGTTCCCCATCGTATAGTAGTTGTTGCCACAGTCGCAGCTGATGTTGTAGAACACACCTTTAGGCTGGTGTTGTTTTGTAGTGTGTTTCCTACCGTTTGCCTTAATGATAGTCTAAATGCCACTTAAACAAATCTGACGCATTAATGACCAAAATAATCTCCGATGCAATTCCATGTTTTGACATGCAAAATTGTTCGATGTTTTATGAATTCTGAATTTCCCATGCATGTATTTGTGCCAGAGGGTTCGAATATATTCACCTTCAAAGAGTGAGTTTAGTATTACGCCGCACTCAGCAATATTCCAGCTAAATGGCGGCCATCCAAAAGAACCTGTGTATTAACAATTCTATATGCTCAAGATATGTTCAAAATGTGCAATGGCCACAAAGCAGCGATTTCTTATAATTCCGGAACTGTGTTCTTGCTTATATTAATATGCTTATATTTCAGCTCTAACAACAGTCGAAGGCGGTGTCAACATTGCACTGAATAAAACAACGTATGGCTGAGTCAATACAACGATTCTTCTCTAGTTGTCGACGGGCGGAAACATGAACGTTGTTTTAAAAGTAGAACTTTTGATCCCTGGTGGATGGTTGACTTACAGGGCATCTATAACATAACCAGCGTCACCATTCATGGATTGAGCGACAGAAGTAGGCGACCTACTCTAGACTACAGTATTTTGTTTGTAATGTCAGTCAACCCGTGAAGATACGGATTAGAATGGGTCTTCAGTAACCCATGCTTGTCGTAAGAGGCGATTAACGGGATCGGGTGGTCCGGCTTGCTGACTTGGTTGACACATGTCATCATTTCCCAATTGAGTTTATCGATGCTCATGCTGTTGATCACTGGATTTCGATTATTTACAGACCGTCGCCATATAGCTGAAATATTGCTCAGTGCTGCGTTAAACAACAAACCAACCAAAGTAATATCAGTTGTTATTGTTGTTGTTTATTGCCGCACTGATGATGATGATGATGATGATGATGATGATTTTGGGGATTTAACATGCGCTTTCCGACAAAATGCGTATACCACCTATATAAGGCAGCCTGCAAGTGTATGGACCAGGCAATTAAGAAATTGATTATGAACATTCATCCACACCGATCATGTGCGATGATTCTTTTCTTTTTAAGTCATGAAGGAACGAGTACAGTACTTTCCAAACTGTTTTGCAAGCGCTTTATCAATTTATACTTACGTGGTGCTCACGCCAGCTCTCAATGCAATAATACATTCAACTGCGATGTTGAGCATTTGGCATTATTCAAATACATTCTGCCCCGTCTTTGTATACCAGTCAATCCTAAATGTGAAATATACGAACAATAGCTCATATTTTAAGGCAGAATGGTTGGTTCCTGATCCTGTTACAACCCCTACTACTTTAACCATTTCCGCAGCAGTGTTTCCCCAGCTCGCGTCAAAGGGTCACTACAGCGTCTACATTGTGCCACACAGAAATCTCATGGGTTCAAGGGGTGGTGGGGTAGTCTAGTGGTTAAAGCGTTCGCTCGTCACGCCGAAGACCCGGTTCAATTCCCCACATTGGTACCATGTGTGAAGCCCATTCTGGTGTCAACGCCGTGATATTACTGGAATATTGCTAAAAGAGAAACCTTCCTCAAAACAGATAAATTACATTTACAACATTACAGTTCATATCATCACTTCTCCCTCCAGGATATGTAGCTACAGAATGATCTTCGCTGTGGTGAGACAGGGTAATATTCAATGTCATGCTCCTCTAAATAAACCCCTTAAAGCCGATGCAGTACGGGCTACATTAAATACAGTTTTACACTATCTTCTTTGTATATAGCACCACCCCATTCAATTCAACAAATGAACTCTATTACCAGCTCCCTAAGCCCTGTGTCATCATGGGTGATTTAAATAGCCATAACTCAATGTGGGATCTTAATGTTAGAAAAACACCAATAAACTACTCAGGAGTTTCTTTTCTTAAATATCTAATCTATCTTCAGCTGCTGGCGATATATTTCCCCTTTGTCATGTATAGTTGTTCATATGTTGCTGGGTATAATGGTCAACAATCGTCAACTTTATGATATTGTTGATAAATAATAATTCTTAAATTTGTGGCGCCATTGCTTTGCTGCTTTGCGTTTGCAGGCTGATGTGTCTATTCTGTCTGTTAGCTTCAGACTGGCGTCTTAGAGACCCTGGTGATCCTGACGTACATAGAGAATACTACACGAGGTCTCATTACATACAGAATTATACGAACGAGTGTCCTTCCTATGGTCAGATAACATAGGAAGGTCACGAGTTTCGTATAATTCGTATGTAATGAGACCGAGTGTGGTATTTTATTTATTACCCACGTCTTACATGCATTAAATTGACAAAATAATGTAGTTTTGTTAATATTTTGGTTTCAAACCGAAACCGGTTTCATAAAGAGGTTGCGGAAGAGTTTTGTACTGTAGTACAATATTTGCATGACGTCACTGTAATGACGTCACTGCCTTGGTAACCGACGTCACGATGCATGTCAGTTGTCTTCGCCTCGTACAGCCTCCTACAGTAAACTACCCGTAGCACCCCGTTTCTTGGTTTGCAGTTGCTTCATTCGGCTAACATCACTGGTGGAAACATTGCGTTTACGTTTTCGACGGGTATAATGTCTCAGTTCGACTCACAATAAAACAGCGACACGGCAACGTTCGCGATGTTTACATTCCCACAATGCATTTAGTTGTAGAATGAATGGATCCACGTGTTTGTTATGAATGAAAAAGTAGTTCCGTCACAACATGACCTAACTGAGAGGTCATCGGTTATCCAATCAAATCGTTAGAATCTCAGGTCAAGTCGTTACGACACAGGTCAACGCGATACGACACACGTGTGACGTACGAGATTAGTATGCAACTCCCATACGTTGACCACGTGGGTAATAAATAGAGCATCCCAACACGACAGCAGTCAACAGACCTTGCACCAAGAAAACAGGGGACTTCTTCAGGGCCTGAACACTCTACTTTGTGATGAACCAGTACTTGGAAGATTCGTAAAACTCCAACATCCCCCAGCTGAATCAGGAGAAACCACAAGATGTTTGGCTCTGTGTGAAGTTGAGATCAATGGGGTACTCTTCATGGAAGGTAAGTGTATAGTGTGTGGGGTTTCAGCAATATCTATATATCTTTGCAGCATAGGGTAACTGGTGAGCTCCGGGTCTGGATAGGTTCACAGGAGTACGACTCATGGAATATACGGATCCTTCACTCACTCAACGTATGGCAAACTTTATAAATAACTTCAGTCCTTGGTCATGGGGTATTTGTTAGTAAACGTAGTGAGTGAGTGAATAAGGTTTCACGCAGCTTTTAGCAATATTCCTGCAATAAATATAGTTACATATCTAAATCATGAAACAGTTTACCGAGAAAACAGTATGTGAAATGCTGGACATCTTCTATTGATAGCATCCATGTACAATTTGGGTGAAACACTTAGACAGGATGTAGGCATCCCCATGGGCACCCAATTGGCTCCTTTCAATGTGGATCTGTATTTTTAAGCATATGAATAGAAATGTCGGCTCCAGTTGAAATTGAAACAATGTAATTTAGCAAAGAAGTAAACCTTCAGGTATATCGATGATCTGATACCGTTCAATCACCAGCTAATAGACAATACCCTTCCACGGATTCACCAAACTCAGAACACATAATAGGTGAGAGACCAGTGAGGCAACCTCGTGTTCCATAATGATAAATATGCTTGAACCTGTGACACAGAACTATATGAAAAGAGGGCTGTTTTCAACTTTCCAATGGTGAACATTTCTCTTTCGTAATATTCAAACAACCCCAGCCTTTGGTGTTTATATTTCACAACTGCAAGGGGCACAATCAGGCGTGTTGTGTACCAAGCTTTCAAAGAAATTGTACAACGCGCAAAGCTTCAGTAAGGCTTTCAAAAGTTGTTATGGTACATTTGTGCAATTCTCTTAGTTAACTGTGGCGGTGGGGGTAGCCTAGTGGTGAAAGCGTTGGCTCGTCACGCAGAAGACCGGGTGCGATTCCCCACACGGGTACAATGTGTGAGGTCCATTTCTGGTGTCCCCGCCGTGATAATGCTGGAATATTGCTAAAAGCGGCGTAAAACCTAACACACCAGCTCATTCACTCTATTGAAATGAGCTCTGCTTTAAGCCAGCGGTAACAACTGCCTGACGTTAGAGCAGCCAGTACAGACTATAAGGTAAAACAATTTCGGTCACTTGTATCACTTGTTAACAATAACATAAGTATGTTTACCTGCAGCTCTCCACAATATAGCTATGAACAAGCCAACATTCAGCAGCGCCAATTTTGACAAAAATCATCGTCTTCTAAAGCCGTTGACGGCATCCTCGACGGCAATCGGCACCACGGCAGCTGCTTTACGAGCATCGTGCGGTCGCCCTGGTGGATGGTGGACCTCCAGCATTTGTACAGAGTCAGGAATGTCACCATACAACGAAGAACTGATGGACCTTATGGTAAAGTTTCAAATTTTGTATCTCTACCGCCAGAAACACTTAAAAAGATGTATATATATACATTTATAATGTAGCTGCATACCGGTGGATAGATTAAATATCGGAGGTGTATTGAGAGGTTCTATTTCAACAGATAAGCTTGGCATATTCCAGTCTTTCTTATCGTTGCTCATATTACAGATCAAATATAAATAACAAAGACGTAAACCAACATTTAAACTTTCTTATATTTTACAATTAATGGAAAATGGCAAAATACCCAATTGAGTTTCGTGAGGTGGGTACAATTTATTAGGTTACTCAAAGGAAAATTAGGATACACAATTAGGATGAACACAGCGAGTACATAACTCAATTCAATCAATCTTTATTCAGAACTGAAGGCCACAGGCCCATAGTACAAGTATATACAAAGTTCAGAAGCAGAATGGATTTCTCTTCAAAATAGCATGCTAGATAAACAAAAGCAATATTTCTCAATAAATATACGGTCCGAAGTTGACAATAGTTGGATAAATGTATGTTTTGACGGTTGTTAGGTATATATAATTGCTTCTAATGTTTCTATAATAATCACAAATTAGTAGAACGTGGTATTCATCTTTCAGGACATTCAATTTACAGTATCTGCACACAGAAGACTTCTTATGAAATTTTCCCTTATAACAACTCAAACAATAAACTCATAATATACGGAGCGAAACTGTGATAAGGCTATTCTTACTTTCTTAATATTGATATAACATATAACAACTTTAAACAGGGAATAAGTCTCTAAAACGCTGTATTGCTTACTGGTTAAAGCTCCTCTCCATGCCCTCTTCACGCTACCCATCTAAAGCTCACAAAATGTTAGCAATCTAGATGTAAACGCAAGCGCCGAGCGTAATAGGTTTAATTGTGCTTCCCATGTAAAAACAGTTCTATTTACATTTGTACTTGGCTATGTGTGGATATGGCAGGGAGTTGGAAATAAGCATCAATTCTTAAATTTACTTGTAAGAAGACGCAGAGATAGCTTTATACAGGAGTGGCATGCAAAACGCCAAAATAGTCCCTATACGTTTACTTATTTCCTATTTAATGTACATAGAAAGTAAATGACCCCCAAAAGTTATCTGTAGCTCTGTAACAGCTTTAAAATGCACTAAATACGCAGGTTGTCACGCGTCTTTCTCAAAGACTGTCAAGTTTGGAAACGGCAATGTAAATCAACAGAATATACAATGTAATTCACCCAAAACATTAGTTTTGGAAAATTCGTCAAAGATCGGAACTAACGGAAACCTATGCTTCCGTAACCAGGACAGCGCCTGATACATCCATTAACGTAGTCAAATCATCTGGAAGCTGGCAGACTAACTCCACATGGGTCAATACTGAAACTCTTCAGATTTTGTCACCCGAAGGATCCACTCAGACTGCGGAAGTCCTTCCCGAGCCCACCTGTGTTCAGGATGCATATTTGTTTAAGGAAAAATCATCTCAGACAACCTCAAAACCAATATGTCAAACTAATATCAATCTTTATTTCAGTACTTAAAAGGCCACAGGCCTGTAGTACATTTAGAGTTTACATGAGTAGATAGAAGTCATTTATAAAATTCTTTCCTGTAGCAATACTTTTCTTAAACTCATAGCGAAATAGATGTACATTGCCACATTTTGTAATAGTGATGTGGTAGTATCTGTTAATAGTGAAATTAATGTTCTTACACTGGATGCTTATAATAGTATGGATTTAGGTAGTTCGTTCGTAGAGTCGTATAAACAGGACAGATTAGAAGGAAATGTAATTCATCCTCAACAGTATTCATATTGCATAATTGACATATTCTGTTTTCTCTTTGTATACCTGTATACCTGCCAGTTTCAATAAATAGTGCATTGGAAGAGCAACGAAAACGAGAGAGAGCTATACGAAACTTCTTTACGTCGATTTTTGCTAAATAGTCTTCAAAACGTATGTCCCATTTCCATTGATTATAGTATAAATATTTTTGAGGATAGAAGTAATGATTCCGACCAAGTTTTGTAAATACATATCTTTCATTCTTTGTGTAAATGATATGATAAAATAATATGAAAGAAAACGGTATAAAAAGGCTAAAATCTAGTATCTGCACAAAAAGTGACAAAGTGGCAGGGTGCCCAAGATTTATCATAACAAAATCCAAATTTTCAATAAGCTAGGATCCTTAGAAGGCATGGATGAGTCCGAAAACATGCAACCCAGGGCACATATCTTGCAGCCCTCAAGAAAGAGAAAAGGGTAGATCCCAAGAAACCCTGTTAAGAAGAAATAGTTTCTCCGCATATTATACAGTAGAACTGCAACGGCCTGAAGACTAATCTGGATAAACAACATGTATTAGTCCAGGATTTTAAACCGTCAGCTTTCCGCTTACAAGAAACATATATCTGAAGAAGAAAGATACTTTTAACTTACGCCAGTTCAACGCATATAATTATTTCTCTCCTCTGGGTGATAGGGCCAGTGGATGATCGTCAATCCTTGCAAGGCATGATTTTACCCATAGCTCTGTGGCACTTACTTGGAACATTACACTTAGTCTGTGTTCATTGTACATTCCGCCGTCATCTGTTTTTCAGCAGACTGATCTATAAGCCATGTGTACTCATGGGTGGTTTGAATGTCCAGAACCCTCTCTGGGGTAGTACTTATACAAATACCAAAGTTAAACTACTGGAGGATTTCCTGTTCAGCTCTTGATTTATCAATCGCACACAAACTTACTAAATGGCTTTGAATGGTCAGTCAACAACGACCTCTGTGGAAGTGATTATTTTCCTACAATTCTAAAACTGTCATCCCCATCTGATATTCTTCCATCATCAGGAAAACTATGTATAAAAACGTATTCACATGTCCAAGGTATGAAACATCATACAGATAAGTAAAGGTAGGGGTGGCAAATCTTGCGTCCACCATCTTGAAAATGAAGATAAATTATTACCCTGTAAATCAAATACTGCGTATCGACGGGTTGAGACTCTTGCTTAACACCAGATTTATCCAAATATCAAAAGCAGCAACAAAAAAATCTTTCATTTTTAATTCAGATAATGTGGAAGATTACAATGAAATATGTTCGATTCATGAGATCAATACCGCTCTTGGCCAGGATCACAATACTGCTGCAGAAACGATAAAATATTCAACTCCTGAAACATTTACCAGAATCATGTTTAGAGACCCTCCTAAGTATTTTTGATGATAATTAGAAGTCTGGAAAATGTATTTCTTCATGGTGCGATGCTATTGTCCCCATCCCGAAAAACCTGGACGTTACAATACTGATCCTTCAAATTATCGACCGATTTCACTAACCAGCTTTTAACTTCAACGTATGATAAATTCAAGGTACTTAGTAATTTGGTACTTAGAATGCAATACGAAATTTGCCTCAGCATTTTTCCATTTTCAATTTCAAGTGCGTGGGTTCGCCTCTGGATCATTTCAATCAGGATAGGGCGTCCCACAAAAATAATTTGTTTGTTACATTAGTAAGTATTAAAATGAATAGTCTTTCAAGGGTTTTAAGTGAGTCAGTAGATGGATAACGTTTTGGGGATAATTTTAATAAATCTTGTCGTGGCATAAATGCTGTTGAAAGGCAGCTGCAGCGTTGTAAACATAAACATATTGATGCTGTTTTTGAACAAATGGATTTAAATTTTCAAAATAAAATACTAAATGCATCCTTTTACACCTACACCGGAATTAATTTTAGGTTAAGATAACACACCTATATAGTTTATTGTGGCGTATAGAAGTACCATGCTAATTTTAAGTCTTAAATCTGTGATGGTCTATTTTTTTTACTGTCCTTTGTCGACAGGAATTTATCTCGTCTAATACTGTGTTATTAATATACAACTTTCACAGTCACGATATGACTGAAATACTGCCGATGTGACTTAAAATCTTCACTCACTTACTCACATTCAAGAGATCCATTTTGTGGACAGAGACAACTTTAATAGTACCAAAGTGTCAAAATATAGGATTCAAACCCAAGAACAATTTGGCCAGTTCTAAGACAACAATATTATCCTAAACCCACCGCTGTAGAGGTTTGCCTTTTCCTAGATGCGCCATTTTGGTGTCCTTTGGACTTGAGATGTTCTCAGAAATGCATTTCACTATACAAAGAACTGATGGATCTTACAATAAAGTTTCGAATACCACAAAACGTTCAAAGTTCGTGTTAAAGTATGCCCTACGGGTGTAGCACATGTAAAACAACTGATAATGCATTTCCACGTAGTAGATAGAAAGGTAAAAGTAAGGGCATTTTAATACCCAAAAGAAAACTGCACTATCTGATATATTCACAATCCTTTATGTATTTTTTTGAAATCATTCGCATTGGAGGTAATCGCCTTAGAGACGTGAACATTGTCGCGTTCAGAGATGACCCCGGCAAAATCCCCGGATGACCCTATTAGCTTGCACAGATAAGATGGGAACGTTGGGGGCAATGGACACGCTGCCCTGTGATCAGCCAGTAGTTGCCAGATTTGTCAAGATCCAGCGTTTACCTATCTACCATAATCCACTGACACTGTGTGAAGTTCTGGATGGCGGTAAGCTATGTGAGATAGGTGAGTAATTTTCCTAAAATTGACTGTTATAACTCAGTAAAAAGATGATGACAAATTACCATAAAGATGATGACAAATTACCTTATTAATTACCTGTCATAATTTTATTCCATATATGTCATTCAGGATACGAAACGACCGCCCGTGTAACAACATTTTATTAAACAAGTTAATGATTTATATGTCATCAAACGAGTGAAAGTAAATTTGTTACTAAATCTTTCACGAGTTTAATAAAATGTTATTTCACCGAAGCGAGTTCAGTATTCTGTTTAGTACTATCCAACATGAATTGATAGAAACTGCCTACAGTGAGATAGCTCTCAGCTTTCTGCGAGTCAAGCAAGGTCTAATACCATTGTGACAGAGGTATTAGCGTTATGACGTCATAACTGTAACCATTATGACGTCATATGTCTAGCGGTATTTCACTAGTGTAATATTGGAGTAAAATATTACTCTGCAGTATCTTCCACAGACGAGTAACAACAATATACGACGGGAGGTCTAAAAGTTTTGAGAACTCGCTGCCTAAGTTGTGAAACAGCTATGCCTCTAGTGGTATTGCATACATTGATCATTCATGAGATACCTGTGAAAGTTTAGAAACCTTGCAACAAACAGTTTTAATATTGAGATAACTGGTAGAGAGATACCCTACTGATATCATGGAGAATTCTAAAACTGAGCACATAGCTGTAGTTCATGTCCTCACACTAGAGGGCACCAACGCAAGCAGAATCCACGAGTACAGTCCTGACCTGGCACCCAGTGATATATCCTGTGTCGGAATTTGAAGTCTTCGATTTGAAAAACTTGCGTGGAGGACGATTTGCCAGTGATGAACTCAAGGCTACAACAGAAGCTTGGTTTAGGGACCAGTCAAAAGACTTTTATTTACAGGGTATTGCCAGCTTGCAGCACAAACGGGTAAAGTGTATTGAACCTAAGGGAGATTATAGTGAAAAATAAAAGTTCGAAACCTGCTCTGACTGTTAATTGTATATCAAGTTCTCAAAACTTTTACCTCCCCTCGTATATATGTTGAAACACATCGGCACTGGTTGGTTCAGTGTCATATAATGGGTTTATAAAAGGTTGTCCTGAGCAGCATTTCCTTTTTAAAAAAAGTGTTCGCCCAGACAAATGATTGGAACAAAATGTAGAATTCCTACCAGACAATCACATTCTTCTTTCTCCTTGAAAAGCCAGACCCATTCGCATCATGTTCTGAATGCCTGAAACCTTCCCATCAGAAACATATATTATGATTTCAAATTTTCACAGGCACAATGTCACCACATTTTCTCTAAAACAAAATAATGCATTTCTCTCAATAATACTATCAGCTCTCAAGGAAGCTACCATATAATTTATTGCAAAACAAAATTACGTATTTAGATTACAATATTAAATTAGTTCAAATGAATTAATGCAACGTTGCATTAAGTCGACTCTCGCGCCCTCTACCGGCGGAACATTATTTCAAACAGTAGTAGATATACGGGGAGTACGAGATCTCTTTCAAGAAAGGTCACTGTAAAGCTTTATTTCATCAATAAAGCTTTTGTCAGGCCCCTTAGATCTCGCCCCAATCGTGTATACTACTTTTGAATCCCCAGTTATAGGAGCCTTAAAATCTGTAAGGTACCATGAGTTTCAGCAACCCCAATGCAATGGAACCAAAAAGCCCAACATTTCGAGATTTTCCATTTAGACATTTGCGCCCAAGCGTATGTATACAGCAACCTATTTGCATTTCCAGAAATATGGCAACCGAAGCAACTTTCGAAAATATGGGCTTTGCGAGTCGAAAAAGCAGTGGCATACCTCCCTCCTACTGGAAAAATACCGTGGAAGCAATCTTCTACCAGACATTGCCCGTGTAGACTATCTCGATGGCCATCTCGGCAAAACAAACCTCCAACCACTGGAAGGCCTACCTACATTTGTTGACGATATATACGTATTTGGCTATCTTCGCTAAAAGACTGTGTCTATAGAAAAGGAGCCCTGTATTGCACCATCGGAGAAAAGGAACAGCATCTTTGTAGTTTCCATTATAGCGAGTGCAGTACGCGAATCTTTCGAGCAAGAGGAAGGCTATGGCAAAACCAAAATCGTACATACGCTACAATATGCCATATAGATGCCCCTCTGCAATTCGGAGCACTGTAGGAAGAATCGAGAAAGAAACCAATTCTGCGGCAAAGATACAATGGGAATCTCTACACGTAGACGACCCGATATTTGGAATATTCGTGGCAAAAGTAGATGTCTCGGAAATACCTATGGAACGAATACAAGCCAATATTTCCAAATTCGAACGATTTCTATTGGCACATGGGTATGGACAAAGCCAGCAAAAAGGTAGGTCCACCTTTGGGTTGTTTCTAGCATCTGCCGCACCTTCTGGATATCCAGACGGGTCTCTTCTTGTTCCTCCTCGACGTTTTCTATTTCCTCCTGAAGTTCTTCCTCGTTGTCCTTGTCCAGCAAGATTTTCTCTTTCGAAACTCCTGCTAGGCTCTATGTGGAAAGAAATTGTTCCATTGGGGAGCCCAATACGTAGTTCGTCCTAACCTATTGCATTTCTCTCCGCAAACTTGTTGCATGCGGAGAGAATTCGTTCTAGACCTTTCTTTGCCCAAACTGCTATTGGTTCGCTTTCATTTTCCTCTCTTTGCACAACTACTCTATAGGAAGTCTTGCTGGAGTCCCATTTGGATTTCTGTATACGCCATCCAGGAATGGAATAGTTTTCCCGAAAGGCAAGACAGGTGGATTATTGCTGGGAAGGGAGAGACCGTTTTCGTCCATTTCCTGTGTTTTTCTCGAAATCTCTGCATAGGGTTTTGGCAGCGACGATCTCTTCGAGGCGATGGACTTCCGTTCATTTCTTCATTCTGTTTAGTATTCCTCTCGCATCGACTCTAGACGATTCCATGCATCTCTACGCCATTTCTTCTGCATTGGCAGCATGCAAAATCTCTTCCAATCGTCCTTCGCGATCTCTCGTCGACCCGCACAGTATAGTGCGACCTACTACGATTTCCGGTACCCCTTTATCCTCGTATTTTCGAAGTTTTCTATGTCGATGGCGTTTTTGGTCTTTCTTTCGCGCCATTCGAAAGCAACACGTTTGTTCTGGGGTAGCATCGTATCTGGATTTGGACCTTGGGGGATGTATCTGGTGTCGGCCTACGACTTCAAGATAGTATAGTTCTCGTATGGGGAGCTTTTGTAGCATCGTAGTTGGCCTATTTCCACTCCTGTAGCTGTGGCGTCAAAATGTCTACTCGTAATAGAGGACACGCTCGAATACGAAATTGGCTGTAGCCCATTCTACAGCTTGGTCCCATCTAGCATCGTCTTCCACGTTGGCTTTGGTTGGTTGTACTTGATTCCGGATACTCTTCCCGTGCCCGTGTGGTGCATACCAGCCCACGAAGATGGTCCCCTGGGGTCTGTCTGCAAGCACCATGCAATGGTCTAGACATTTCGATGATAGATTCTCCCACTGTTTGCCGGTGGTTGTACTACGAATAGGTTTCTCGCCCTCGAGAACAACTCTAGTGCTTCGTCCACCAAATCGTTGGCCATTGCGGTGTTGGTTCTATGCGCGTACAAAGGGGACTCCTCTATGCGAGGTACAAACAACCTGTAACATCTGGATGGAGGAAAGGTTTTCCGCGAGGTGTTCGTTGGAACAATCGCATAATTCGGGCCAAATGGCCACCGATGTGTTCTCGTACTTCTCCATCTTAGAATTGGAAACTACTTTGTTGTAGATATTTGTTGCCATGGTATAGCCATTTCAGGTTCCAACCCAAGTACAGACGTGGTTGCCTACAGTTCTTGTATTGTCAGGATGGTAGGCCCCTTGCAGTCCATATGCTTGGTTACTAGAGATGTCTTTGTTTTCGAAAGTCGTGTATCCTTTGGAGGCATTCCACGAGACGCACTTTCTATCTAGGGTGCCAGAGAAATCCCTCGTATAGTCGATAGAATACAGTCCATACCCATAATGCCAGGTGAAATCGTTCGAATTTGGAAATATTGGCTTGTATTCGTTCCATATAGGTGTTTCCTGAGACATCTATCTTTGCCACGAATATTCCAAATATCGGGTCACCCATGTGTAGAGATTCCCATTGTATCTTTGCCGCAGAATTCCGGAGACACCCTCGATTCTTCGTACATTGCTGCGACCAGTGGAGGGCATCTTATGGCATATTGTAGCGTATTAAGATTCGCGTACTGCGCACTCGCTATATTGGAAACTACAATAGATGCTGTTCCTTTTTTCTCCGATGGTGCAATGCGGGGCTCCTTTTCTATAGACACAGTCTTTCGCCGAAGATAGCCAAATACGTTATATATCGTCAACAAATGTAGGTAGGCCTTCCAGTGGTTGGAGGGTTTGTTTTGCCTAGATAAGCCATCGAGATAGTCTACACAGGCAACGTCTGGACTGAAGATTAGCTTCCACAGTGATATTTTCCAGTAGGAGGTGGTATGCCACTGCTTTTTCGACTCGCAAGCCCATATTTTCGAAAGTTGCTTCGGTTTGCCATATTTCTGGAAATGCAAATAGCGGTTGCTGTATACATGCTTGGGCAACAAATGTCTAAATGGAAAATCTCTCGAAATGTTGGGCTTTTGGTTCCATTGCATTGGGGTTGCCGAAACTCATGGTACCCACAGATTTTAAGGATCCTATAACTGGGGATTCAAAAGTGGTATGTATATACGATTGGGGCGAGATCTAGGAGTGCCTTTGACAAAAAGCATTGATGAAATAAAGCTTTACAGCGACTTCTTCTTGAAAAGTGATTCTCATTACCCCAGTATATCTACTACTCAAAGCGAATCCCATAAAGATATGTCCCTTTGGAGCGCGCTCTTTATGAATATCATCCTATAACACAACTTGTGGTTGAAAGCAGTTCGGCAAACACTGGAAGCAGCACTGCGTGCTACAGTTTTCGATGTACGGAGCAATTGTTTACATTCCATATATGACAAGTATTCTCTGTTTGGAAGCTGTTCGCCTGGAAGTTTCAATTATCAATTTCAGGCAAAGGGATAATAAGTCATTTATTGCATCAATAGGGCTAAAGGAGTGCATATGCCTCAATAATATGTATAATATATAGGTTAAAATGTTGTCGATATGCGACATTGTGCCTTTTAAGTGAACCATTTCAGGTGACAGTTCAGACTTCACACATCATGTCTGAAGTTGGTAAAACACGTCCAAAACATAAGCTTAAGACAAGAAAGTCTCGTGCAGAAGCTATCAAAGTGAGAATCTGTTCCGGGTATGTTATTGTACAATGTCTCCGGTTTGGGGAAATACATGCCTAAGGCAGTACAATCTTAGAAACAGAATGTCTTATACCTATAGGTACCCTTTTTTAACAAAGCACTGCCAAAAAGATTATCTGTATGAAATTAAATGCACATTATACATGCTGAAGATATTGTCAACCATTTTCCAACTGAATTTTGTACTGCTGCTCTATTTTAATTTCATTGTAAATAAATTAGCAATGATTTTTGTATTGATTAGTAAACGTACTTTGATTTATTCATTTAAGAATTCAGTAGTTAATTGTATATTACGTTGTTGTTTATTGGTTTTACAGTGAATTCTTTTTGAGTACAGTGTTAATTTCTCAAGTTGAACATTACTACAAACTACTACAAGATATCCTTGGCCAGATTTAACTGTTTTGTAAATTTCAGTTCGTGTTCAAAAAGAAACTGATTAGCAGGAATGAAATCATAATTGCTGATCTTAGAACTGCCAGTTTCCTGTCTACTGTGTCTTATCCACACATTTCACAACATACTTGTATGTTATCTTTGAGGATGTTCAGCAATACTTTTAACAATTTGTTATCTCAGTACTTCATTCTTGAGATAAGTGCTGCCTTCAATTTTAATTACATTTGACCTGGATCTGTGAAGATAGTTAATAATATAATAATAATAAATGGATATTTCTTTATGCGCCAAAGTCCATCCAGTTCCAGGAATAAACGTCCCCAGGATGACGAATTGTATTCGTAGTGTGGAATACAGTGTTAAACAATCAAATAGGTCACTGAACTGTAATTGGTTCTTTCTGGGATTGCCAAATTTAACCACATCCACGTGGTATTCATTCAAAATATGAACAAGAATAGGATCATACAATACAAACCTACATTTACAGGTTGGTCCGAGGAAGGCAACGGAAATGATGCAGGATCCAGAACTACATGCATACTGGAAAAACAACAGGTAAATCTTCCATTTCTTCAATTATCATCTGTTAAGCCTTATACAAGATCAGTCAATACTGTGAACATAGTTATTTTCTCTTCTTAAAGTAAACGTGCTTAAACATGGGTTGGTTCAGTGTCCAGTTCATGCTTTGGAAATAATGAAGTGTATGAATATCTACTATGATACCAGAATATAAACTTAAGACTTTTTTCGCGATCTGTATCATAAATAACGATTGGCTGAATTATATAATGATCTAGTTATTGGAGAGTGAGACATCGTTTTTTGTTGGTTACCTACACTAGTCTCTGAAATGAACATATGTTACAGAAAAAATACTTTTTAAATTGAAATAAAATACAATAAAATGGAGCCCAGAGACTTTCTTCAATTTCCTGAAACTGTGGTGATCTAATACTAGACTTGTGCGGGCTACAGTGGGTATATTTATTTCAGGGTCTGTGTATTGTTTACCCAGCCATACTGCTGGAATCATTGAGAACGCGACAGGTTGCTCTCACTATAGTTTGATAGCTCCCTTTATAACATACAGTGATTTTGACCCTGATACTAGATGTGTTCCGCCTCCATAATATCTCGGATATAACAAGTGTGTGTAAACAACACATGCAGTAACACAGCTATCAGTTACACATGGTCTCATGTCCCCCCACCCCCGACTTGATTGGGTAGTTTTATGACAAGCGTCATACGGGCTATAGATGAAACGTTAATGGGGAAGTGTACACGAAAATTAACCTTCTTGTCTTGCACTCTTTCATCATAAAAAGTGTTTGTCAAGTTGTTTTATAGCCAAAACAGTACAGATATCAGTAGTAACTAATTTATTTTTGTGTTATATCGATTCAAATTTTCCACATTAACCGAGAGGTCTATGTCCACTATAAACACACCATGGCTTCTGTCCCTTTGAAATGACGTCATTGGTGCCAGACCGATAAACGAATGACGCTGTTAGACCCATTTCACGTGGTGCAGGTATTGGTGTGGTTCTAGTGTTTCGATGCGCTGGCTAAGTACTGTTTTAATCCAGCTGTTGCCTGGCCGTCAGCTGGCTATTTGGTCAGTTCCACATTGTGATTACGTTGCAGTTGGTAAAACGTATACATTGTACAAACAGTGTTACCACGTAACCAAATTGTACAACATTCAACCTGAGTCGGTCGTCTTTCAACAGTATCGTTTTTAACAAAACTAAAACGTTTATCTAGCTTGCCATCGGTGAATGTGTCGGCATTCTACGTTTGTTACTTAATTCCTACATAAATCGTAAATATATGTCCCACCTCTTCCACTTTTCCCACCTACCGATACCATATCCAAATACATCATGAAGAATAGGCACTTTGAAATTCGGTTTTCTATGACATCATCCGCTCATTGCAAGGCAAATACGTGTATACTGAAAATTACATGCATCGTAATTTGTTTGACACATAACGAAATACACACAGTTAACGTCAAAGTGGAATTGTCAGTCATATAGAAGTGTGTTTATAAAATCACGTCACATGTACTCTTACACGAATCCATGAATTCCTCATACAGTTCAAAATAAAATGACAAATGGTCTTTGTCACCAATACCAAGTGTTTCAGTGAAATCTAACGAAATATACTGAGTCAAAAAGAAACTTCACAAAATGTAATTTGAAAATAATGAAGAATTTTTTCTCTAATGATACATCTATGCATCCGAAATGGGATCCCTATCTTTCGACTCTAGAAAAACGTTAGCAAAACCCACTCAAACCTACCCATTCGTCGTGCAAATGACGTTAGTGCCAAATCAGGTTTTGCACGTGCAGTCGATCACGTGATCTTCGCATCCAAGTTTTCTTCATATGCACGTGTTTGCATTGGCCTCAAGAATTGAAAAACACTTTGAAACCACAGTTCTAACGGTACTTGAAATGCCACGATTGTCAAATGTGCAACGTGAACGTGCCGTTGGCATGTTGCAAGCGGGAAGATCAGTTATTGACGTCACAAGAGCAATGGGATGCAGCCGTCGTACTGTGTATGACTTGCGAGGTCGTCTACAACAAACTGGCACCACTTCTGATCGCCCGAGGTCAGGTCGTCCACGTGTGAGGTCACGAGCAGAAGACCGTAAAATCGTCCTACGTCACCTACGTGGCAGATTTCTGCCGGCTACACGAACCAGGGCTGAGATGTTTAGAGGTCGACTGTCCCTCACAGACCATTCAGAAATCGGTTGCGGGCTGCCAATCTCCATTCTCGACGTCCATATCTCGGGCCAATATTGACGCCGTTTCATCAACGTCAACGTCTGCTGTGGGCCCAAACGTCACCTCCGATGGACCCAGAGAGACTGGAATCGAGTCGTCTTTAACGATGAATCCAGGTTTACCCTCAGATTCGCGGACGGCAGGCATAGAGTCTGGAGACGACGTCGTGAACGGTATGCCCAATGTTGTGTACAGGAAGTCGACAGATTCGGGGGCGGAAGTTGCATGGTGTGGGGTGCTTTCTGTGGGAACAACCGTTCCCGACTTCTGGTCATCCGTGGAAACCTCACGCAGCTGCTGCTTACCGCGACCAGGTGCTCACCCCTGAAATCGTTCCTTTCATGGCGGCACATGGCCCAGGTCTACAGTTCCAGCATGATAATGCTCGGCCGCATACTGCGATGTTGACACGAAATTTCCTTCAAAACGCTGGAATCAACGTCATGGACTGGCCATCGAGGTCCCTGACCTTAATCCAATAGAGCACGTTTGGGATGCCCTTGGGAGAAGGCTTCGTGATCTTAGGAACCAACCTCAGAATTTGCGGGAACTTGGCGCTGCCTTGCAAGAGCAATGGCGCAGAATCCCCAAACACGTGTTCACAAGCATCAGGCAGTCGATTAGGAGACGGTGTTTGGCAGTGAAGTGACTGCGCGGGGCGGCCATACACGATATTGAACTGAAATTTCGCATTTTTTTATTCTTGTGACTTGACATTCTGTATACCCATGTTTTGGAACGGCGGTGTAGCCTAATGGAACTGATTATGGCACTGTCAGTGTATCGAGTACATCACACACAGATCTCAGCAATGAAATAATAACAATTTAACCATCTTACCATCTCTTTTGTCTTATAGTGCCCTGAAGAAAGAATGTGAAGTTTCTTTTGACTCAGTATACATTGGAGTTACATGCATTATACGATCACATACAGCTTGAATACAGAGATAATTTAAACAGAGTATCACGCTTAGACATTGCATTGTAGATGTATTGTGATAGTTTTAAGTTAATACAGATTTCATAAGTAGACAGGAATTGTTTAAATGCTACAGTAGGTGACTTGGAGAGGTAACATTCAGGAATATATTGTTTACGTAAATCTATATAAGATGGACAGACAAATAAAAAATGAATTTCGTTTTCAATAGATAATTTACACAATGGGCAAATTATTTTATGTCTGTCGATGGATGTACGTCTTCCTTCATTAATCATTAAGTTTGATAGTCCTAATCTAAGTTGTATCAATGATTTTCTCAACTTTTTGGACGTTAAGTATGATAGGTACGTTTCAGGTTGGAGTTGGGTTTTAAACTTTCTGTAAGAATCAT
The DNA here is from genome assembly GCF_003918875.1 of Haliotis rubra. Taxonomy (NCBI): domain Eukaryota; kingdom Metazoa; phylum Mollusca; class Gastropoda; order Lepetellida; family Haliotidae; genus Haliotis; species Haliotis rubra. The sequence goes on from NW_025766461.1 coordinate 37,492, forward strand.
ATTGTGAGCTATTATCTAAAACTGAATGCCAATCTTGATTAAATATATTGACAGCTATTTCTCGGAATTGATACAAAGAAAGATCCACATTGCCAACTGACTGATTTAGCCACGAAAAACCATAACCATGAGAAATTAGAGATTTCTTACATGATTCCACAAATAGATGAGAATAAGATATTGTCGGCATGACACGGGTTTCATCATTAAGCTGCTAATATGATGAACATTTTTATCAGGCCATAATCTTGCATGATTTAAAAGTGTATTATAACTTAACAAGTCGAAGAGTGATATATTTACAAAATTCACTAGCCACTCAGGCCACTCAAGGGTTCAGCTGCATGTATCAGACCAACTTTCGCCATGTCCTGATGTCCTGCACCACACTAGACAGGTTAAAACTTGCCCGCCTGTGTCTATCGCTGAGGAAGGGATTTCTGATTGAAAGACGTTCCCTCAGACCAGCAGCCCGCAGCCCGCAGCCCCTTTCCAAAAAAAACGTTAATCTGTAATCAGTTCAGAAAACTGTAGTGCACATACTACAGTTATGAAATGTATTCCCAAAGTTCTTGGCATCTTATCAGCATGTATGCATGCGACCCATAGCTTCTCAAATATTGCGTGAAGGATGCACCTTAATTATATGTTCATTCCAGTATGCTAAGGTATGGTCGCATGTCAGGTGGTGCGTAATTGATACTCGTGTGTATACAAACGAATTAAAGCACTAGGGACCAGAGTACCGCGCTTCTGTTACCTGCATGGAAGGATCTACACCATCCCTTTAGTCACTGGCGATACTGAATAATTTAAGCCCCTAAAAATGACAAATATTTCCGTTTGACTCCAGCCTTAGGTATAATATTACTTTGAATGCTTTGAACTTACGTTACCTTCTCAGGGGAACACTATTTTACAGTACTTCAAACCTCCAACAGTCTTAGTTACTAATAATAATATTCAGCATTATTTCGTTACATGAGTTTATGGGCAGCATTTACAATTCCCTCGTATTAAGCACTGGCACAATAAACAGATATTTATATTCTGACACATTCCTTCCACAGGCAGCAAGCATCCATTTAGGCAAACAGCCAGACTAACGCTTAGTCTCTGAATATATATATATTTTGATAGAAAAAACAAGCCCATTTAAATTGAAAAGGAGCCCCCGGGAGACCAGAGATCCTGAACCTGAGGAAATCTAGACTTGCTTTTATTTAGGGCTTTTAGCACTCCAGATAGGGCTTGGCAGTAGGGAAAATATTGTGGTTCAGGGACTGTGAGACAGACTAGCAAACAGCCTTCTTGAGCCCTCGAGCTGGAATGTAAAGAAATTGAACAAAGGCAAAGATGTTTATTGTATTTCAGCCTCCGGCCCATGTACATTGGAGTTATATGCATTTTTACAATCACATACAGCTTGAATATTGAGAGATGATTTTTAACAGAGTATCACGCTTAAGACATCATTGCATTGTAAATGTATTGTGATAGTTTTAAGTTAATACAGCTGTCTTAAGTAGACAGGAATTGTTGAAATGCTACGGTAGGTGTTGTTTACGTAAATCTATATGTAAGATGGACAGACAAATAAGAAATGAATTTCGTTTTCAATAGATAATTTACACAATGGCAAATTCTTTTATATCTGTCGATGAACATACTTCTTCCTTCATTAATCATTAAGTTTGGGATGCATCCTAAT
>NW_025766462.1:0-39187 GCF_003918875.1 Haliotis rubra
TCCTTCTTCTCACCAGTGATGTTGACGTGAGGAGCACCTGTGTCTCCTGCAACACACTTATATCCTTTAATTATATTTAGTTAAGTTCCTCTTATAATGCTTAGGATAGAGGTAGTAATTAGATAATTATTCAATTTGCATTGGATTATTAATTGTGTTTCTGCTGTTTTATTCACTTCGGTTCATGGAGTGTTTGTTCAGTAGGCTAGATTAATGAAAATTTGCACAAGAATGTAAACTACGTTTATTCTGATACCGGATCCACATTTAAAATGCCCTAGTTGCATTACTCCATGTTCCTTTGATTCTCAGCTAAATTTTGTATCAATTTACTCTATCTCTGCCTTTGACGATATTTATGTTCCGCATTACAGACGGAAGGCAGATAAATCCCTAAACAGAATTCAAACATGGCTAATACATCGCAAATTAATGTTTCATGTCAACTGTTGACTGAGGACTCACACACCGGCTGGTGGCATGCCTGAGTTTCCCTCGCCTGATGTTGGATGCAGTCCACTATGTCCAGAAGCTTGACCTGCATCTCAAAGAGCTGCCGCCTTCTCAGTCCAAGTCGAGGAAACCATCCATATCATCTTGTACATTATGCATACCCAAGATCTACAGCTTCATCTAAAGGGAAGCCAAATCTACCCAATAATTTTGCCTCTGATATCTTACCAGTTACAGAATTAGCATTATATGATGATGATATGCCACTATCATTCCAGAAGTTCGATCACAAGAAACGCTCCGCTTCTCGCGTACTGTCACCTTCAGCTTTTAGATGAACACACAACCCGAGATGCCGTAATTCTATCACTCAGAAATTTTATCTGAGGGTCTCCGGCCACCCTGCAGAGAGACATCCTCATCAACGAGGACCGCTTCAGATGACATTTGATCAACCAGATAATGAGGGTGATGGAAGACTGCCTTACGGCTACAGAGGCCTCTGAGGAGCTCCACCCCATATCAAGTCATACAGGGCCTCAGAGCCTGCCTTATTTCAGCTGAGGGGCCTCTTGAGCCTATAGAGCCCCAGCATACTCCACGAAGAGGCAACCCTGCCTGAGTGAGCTCTTTTGCATAAGGTATCCCAGGTCAGCCTCCTCGGTAGGGCAAGGAGCCAGAGCCTCACGCTTTTGTAAGAGGCTTCGAGGAGAAGGAGCTGCCACGAGTGAGCACCTTGTCATGCACGAAGGGCCAGCGCTGGGCAAGCTACATATGTCGGATCGGACACTGACTCCAGACATTCACAGAGGGACGAATAAGGCTAAGTGGTTCTACATCAAGCCATAGAAGACGATCGCGTAGCTCCCTCAACATCGGTAGAAGTCCAGAGCGCCTGCGTAAGCCATCACCGCTGACGAAGCCCACAACTCCGGGCTGGCTGATGTCTCTCCAAGGTCTACATACACTAGCCCTTTGGGTCCGCGTTCTCCTCAGTCCTCATAGATCTTCTTACAGATCGAGGACTCCCACATACGCACCATAACGTTAGAGGAGGACGATGGTATCATTTTCTCCAGAGGCTGAGATAAGGTATTGGATGGTAAACGACTGTACAACTGGCCCTCCCTCAAGAACGAGGATACAGCCCAAACTTACCTGATGTTAGATGATGCATGTAGATCATATATCACCCGCGCTTCCGTATGGATCCCATCGCAGCCGCTTCCTGCTAAACTGGATACAGCCTACTCCAAATCTGCTAAAACTCAACTTTACCCATTTACCGCTCTTCAATGCCAAGAGTTTTATGGACATAATATGGAGCCCTTTTTCAAGACTCAGGAGATTGATGAAAACTTCAAACTTATCAGTGATTCCAAGTCCAGAAGTTATAGGGTAGACGATCGCTTAAGATGGCTCCAGTTAGATACCATTTCCAGAAGGATGTTCTTCGGACTTAAATAGATCTAGGACTAGTAACAAGACTCTCATCACCAAGTTCAAGAACTCCAATTTGGATGAGGAAGACAGGGATGATCTTATTCAGCTCCCTCTACTTATGCAGGTAAAAAAGATCAACAATTCCCTTACATAGACCATCTTCAGCTCTTACTGAAACTACTACCATGACATCGGCCGGGCAAGGATTACTAGCCTCCTGCTCTTGGAATAAACAATTCACAGAGCCCTATACGACACAGCTCCATGGTCTTCACCCTTTTACTGCTCTGGTGGCAACATTAATAGGTCTTCAAGGGAAGTATCTAAAGATTCTAAGAAATTACTCATGATTAAATCTATGGATACATTAGCTAAACGCCTTTAAACAATCAGCACAGAGGTACTCCCTTGAAGTCCAAGTTTTCCAGGGCTACAGAGAGCACGGATAAGAAATTAAGCTTACGCTAATAATCCCAAGGATTCTTTTTCAGCCAGCACAACAAGTTCAGAGGAGGATCAGCTAGAGGCAGATGATCCAGAGGTGCCCGTGGATTTAAACGATGAAAGTCTGGGTTAGAAAGCTATTCTGAGTCTTTCCACCCCAGTCGCCCCAGTACAACCTTTCTCAGAAGTGGGTGGACGGCTACAACTATACTACTGGGAAAACTGGGGAATAACTTCAAGATCCATTATGTATCCAACATGTTCCTTCCAGTACGGATATCATCTCACAACTCAAGGCCAAGCCACCATTAACAGTCAACCCACCAGGGTTCAACGCTCATCTGGCAATAACCACCGATGTTAAGAGAAACAGAGTCTAGTCTCTACTTCACAAAACAAACAGGCCTTGGGAAGTTCCTCGATCAAAGCAAAACATCATACCAGGTTTCTACTCCCCAGCTTTTCCTAGTGCGAAAAAGAATTCCAAAGAGAAGTATCGCCTCTCATTTTACAACATGAGCACCTTCAACAGAGAATTTCTATGCAAACCAACAGCGTCCAGATGATATACATTTTACCCTCAACCTCCGGCCATCTAATTAGATCCACTAGATTACATGGTAAGTATAGATCTGCAGGACTTATACCTACATTCGGATTCATCCCAGTTCAAGGAAATATCTGAGATTTATGCTAGACGGCATACACTACCAATGGAAAGTACTTCCCTTCGAATCACTTCGGCCCCATGGATATTCACAAGAGTAACCAAGCCTATTGTCTCATACCTACATCGGGCCAAGGCACTTGTGGAATGCATTTTACCTAGACGACGGTATACAGGTGGATCCAGATCCACAGCCGCCTTGAACTACAGCTGAACTTTACAATCAAAGCTACTAACGAAGTTAGGCTGGTTAGTAAATCTACTCCAAGTCGGACCTAGAGCCCACGAGGATCTGTAGTTTCTAGGTATCACGTATTCCTTACAGCTCAGAATCGTATGGTAGTCCGGAGGACAGATGGATCAAGATACAACAACTGATCCCCTAAAGCCCCTACTCTCCGTGAACCACTTCGACAGTGGCGGCAGAGTCTACTGGGACTACTCACATCAGCTCAAGACTTGACACTCCAGAGGCAGGCTTCAATACGCCGCACATTACAAGTCCTCATCAATGCCCATCTCGAGGACCCTCTTCCGCTCAGTCTACCAGATTACATCAAACCACATCTACTCTTGGTGACCAAGAGATTGAATGTTTGGCACTTGAGCGCCTCCTTAGTAGAGCCGTGGAATCGAAAACACATCTCTACGCGGACGACGCTACTAAAAGGTTGGGAGCCCACCTTACCGCAGGACAGCATCGCTGCATGGAGCATTCCAAGAGAGCTTATGTCACATAAATCTGCTAGAGATGCAAGCAGTCATAACGCTTATAGGTCACTGAGAAGCTCAACCTATTACAGAACGCTTCAGTTAATGATTCACACAGACAACTTCCACAACAGTGGCGCTTTATGTGAACAAACAAGGGTCAACAAGATCACTGAATCTGCCTCACCTTTCGATATTGCTGTCAGTTGCTGTTGATTTAGTGCTCCAGTCACAAACATATACATTATCAAAGCCTGCCACATTCCAGGAGCAAAGAATGTGTTAGCAGACGCCTCACCGGCCGCATTCAGCAACTGCGCCGCACAGAATGGATGCATCCAATACACAGATATTCAATCAGATAATCATGGAAATAGGATCTCCTCTGATAGACCTATTTGCCACCATTCAACAATCAACTGACAACCTCTTCATATCGCTTAGTGCCAGATCCATTAGCTATGGCAACGGGACGACTAAGCATACATATGGAGAGGCTAAGCGACTAAATCACAGCATCGCCATGCCTCCCAAGTGAATCCTAACAAGTCTTGCTATAAAAATCAATCAAACTAAGAGCCTCGATCTGATTTTGGTCTCTCGGCCTTACTGTGGCCAGCTAGAACGCGGGTTTCCGGGCCTCATACTAGGAATCAGGAAAACCAGTACTTCAGCTCCCACTCACGCCCAATCTACTGATACATCCACACACACCAAACAAGTGCACAAAACAACTCAGAAGCATTCCGACTTCACGCAGGTGGGAGTGTATCAAGGCATGTTTGAATAAGAGAGGTTATTCCCACCAGAGCGGGCGAAGGCGGTCAGGGCTTGCACTCACGTGAATCTCTACTCAGAACTTGTATGCCACGACATGACAAATGGCTCAGATTTGTCAATTATGCTGCTAAGAAAGGATTTTCAGCCAGATTTGCTACACATCCTCAAGTGGCAGATTTCTTTATGTTTCCTACGGCCAAACTAAGAATCTAAAAAGGATCTACACTGTCCACTTATCTTGCATCCATAAGTTCAGTCATAACAATGAGAACGAGCGCCAAATTGACTAGAACACCGAGTTACTACCGCGCCTTGTTACGTTGCCTTTCAATTGGAAGACCAGAAGCGGAAGTTTCAAGCCAGCCTGGGATCTAAATGTTGTACTACAACACCTCACAAGTGAGGGGCTTACGAGCCATTGTTATCTGCATCATATGAATCATTGACCCACAAAACCTTATTCCTGCTAAGCGTTAGCCACTGCTGCCAGGATGTCTGAAATTCACGCTTTGGATTACGAGGAGAACGATTTGATGATATTCATAACATCGGCTCATCTGGGACTTCGCTGGATTTTATAGCGAAAAATCAACTACCAGGTCAACCAGACAGGTTGTTCCATGTCCCAGCTCTCTCATCCATACTTGGACCGCAGGATACTAATGGACTTATATCACTTTGCCCTATACGTGCACTGAAAATATATCTCCAAAGATCCAAGCAAATTAGAGGGAAATTCAAAGATTGTTTATCCCTATATCTACCGCCTCCACAGACAGAAGTGTCACAAGCACTACCATTTCTATTTGGATCAGAACTGTCATACTAAGAGCCCACAAGGCAGCTGGACTGGACCTTCCAAGTGCTACTAATCCTCAACGAGAAATTAGAGCACTAGCTTCCAACTTTAGCCTTACATGGAAATTGTTCATTGAATACCATCATGGAGGGATGTTTTTGGAATCCGATAGGGTGTTTGCCAACCACTATCTGAGAGATATCACCACCAAGGACGCCCTCAGTGTATCCACCATTTCGGGTCCCATGGTCCTCGGCCTCAACAGTTGACAGTTCCACGGAGAAGATAAGTGTATCTTATTGATTTTATAACTTATCGGATAACAGTACTAATATCTACATGCTATCTATATATATTTGCTTAAGTTAAAATATTATCTTAAGCTCAGTACTATGATTTATATCATAATATATATATACCTACAACTCTTACGAAGTTTCTACTATTATATATATATGTTCAGCTTAAGTTTCTATCCTTAAGCTCAGTCATATATTCATTTCATAACATGTATAAGTTAACAAACTATCAATAGTTGGTTACTATTATACAGCTTAAGTTATCTTTATACCTTAAGCACAATTCTGTTATAGCTTATATATATGCATATTGTAAGCTTACTACTTTGGTTCTTATATAAAAGTATTCATTATAAACTATCAACAGTTTATGCTATCACATTAATGGCTTTAGCTTAATTAATGTTCTATATACTTTTATTATATGCAGTAAATTGTAATAACCTTCTTTAAAGCTTATAGCTGTTAAATTAACAGCAGGAATTCAGTTCAGTGCCTTCATGAAGTTCCCATAGGTTTATTACAATCATATCAGTTCAAATCACTAATTAGTAAAATCCAAAGTATATATAATCCCACCTCCTAACTCATTAGGATTACTGCAAAGCAAATAAGCATGAGTCAGGATAAGAAAAATATGAAATTTTTAGAGTAAAATTATTATTTTTATACTTATCCTGACTCATGAGGTAAGCCCTCCCGTCCTCCCCACTTAACACTTTGGATTTCTGGGAAAAAGAAAGTGTTGGGCTCAAAGCAAAAAGGAGAGAGTGAGGCACATGGGCTTGGGTGGCCCTGCTTCAGCTTGCAGAAGGGAGGTAACTTCGTGGTGAGTACTAATGAGTGATTTTTTATTGAAGGAACTTCAATTGGGAGATACAAGTGTTCCACTAGGTTAAGCCAGAAGAAGAAGACAAGCAAATAAGCATGAGTCAGGATAAGTATAAAAATATTAATTTTACTCTAAAAATTTCATTTTATGTGTTTGACTTAGCCATCAAATTCTGAACAGGGGTCGGTCGATCGGGGAAAAGAAATAAAAAATCAATAAAATTAAAAAAGGGTCGGTTAGGGATGAGAAACACAGAATATTATAATGCTGCCCTTATGTATGCACCATAATGCCACCAATACCCATTTCAGCTGGATGAAGATATTAGTTGAGGCTAGTTTTGTTCATCAATGGCAGATAGCTGTATATATATTTTCCAGTACCTATCAGTATGGCTGGCTATGGATATAAATCATAGACATCGATAATCGTTAACTAATTACCGATTGATTATCAATAAATATTAGCAAAATAACTTTGAGCAAAAATGCCCCAATAAGTCTGAAAGAAACTAATACATTTCACATCAGTGGTGAGTGGTGACATTAAGGCTTGGATTACCTGCTAACTGCCGTCCTGAACATACATTAGGAACAGCCCGTGAATCAAGACCAAACTTTTGTTTATTTTCTGCGTAAATGTTTTAAAATTCATCACAATTGTTTATTTAGGATATCATCGATTACACAAGTTTTATATTGATAATCATTAATGATTATACCTATCGACAATATTTCCGATTATTGATCTTTTTAGCCAGCCCTAAGCCTGTGAAGCTAAGCTTGATCAACTGGGTGGTCTGATTATTTTGTTGTTTAACACACGAGATCTGTTTGAGGTTCAGCATGCATATGCAGCAAATCTTCATTGTGGACCTGGAGCAGTAAGGTAGCCCTAGTGGTTAAAGCGTTGGCTCGTCATGCCGAAGACCAGGGTTCGATTCCCCACATGGGTACAATGTGTGAAGCCCATTTCTGGTGTTCCCCATGCCATGATATTGCTAGAATATTGCTAAAACCGGTGTTAAGCCATATTCATTCATTCACTCACTCACTCATTTTGGACCTGTACTCATGTCCATTTATATCAAGACAGAAAAATTGTAATGGCACCAGAGTTTATTGCAAGAAGCAAAGTTACAGAATCTATTTGAAGCATGGCTCAAAAGCATATGTTACAATGAAAGATAGATAAATATCATAATAAAAAGTAATGTCACACTATGTAAAATTACAGGTTTTCAAAATCTGCATACATTTTGAGGACGCACTGCCCTGTACACAACAAATATATATTGGAACACATTAGTGATACCTTGCATACCAAGGGTTGCTCTATATGCTATTCTTACACAGATAACCATGGTTTTTGGGGCATGTATTTGAAAAATTGTATTGGATTGGATATATTCCTGATTTAGGACACAAATTATTTTACCTAATGGTGCATAATTCTTCAACAGAAATGTTACATTTAGCTAAAAGGTTTTTAGTCACTGACCAAAACTGCCTCGTTCTAGGATTGATGTTTCCCCTACCGTGCTGTTTGCTGGTAAAATGGTAAACGCAGATGCTCACTCACTAACTCTGAACCAAATTATTTTCCCTTTCACCCATCCCTCTCTATAATGCCTTAAATGAAGCAAGTCTAGATTGTTCTCAGCCTCTGAATCTCCCACCTTGGGCTCCTTTGCATTTTAAATGGACTTCTTTGTTTCCAACAGAATGATATATTTTCAAAGACTAAGCATTAGCCTAAGAGCAATCCTTATAATACAGACCAGTCTCAGATCTCTTATATCACAACATATTCAGTAGACAATTTTAACATCATATAATCTACATACAAACAAATACATTCATCTGAATCTTATACATAAATCCATAGCTTCAATAAATGAGTATAATCAAATAAAATAAAATAAGATTTATATTCACAGGCCTTAGTATGTGAGCTCCTATGGCACCGAGTTAAAATGGGAATAACTAAAAGCAGACAAAATATAAAAGAATGATTACACAGGAGCCTCATAATAACAAATTAAAGTCACTAACGCTCATATGCCCTGATACATTAATATTGTTATCCCTAACTGTCTTAAACCATTTCAGTACTACCTCGTCTACTTCAAACTAAGCTGTGCGCATAGGTTTTATAGCTAGGAAGAAGGATGAGCTCTCAAACGCTTCTTTGATTTTATCAGAATTCCTTATCCATGTGGAAAGTGTGTTTTGTGGAACGCCAAACTCTTTAGCAATCTGCTTCGATTTTCCGCCATTCTCAACTGCGATGATAACTTCAAACTTCAACTCAATTTTTTTTACTGTCTCTTTTAGATTGACCAACATCTGATCTAGTTATCCACACACACACACACACACACACACACACCACCCACCCCAGATATGTCGGGTCCTTTTTCTAGATTGCTCGGTCATGATGATAACCATACTGCAAAGCAAACCATTTCATATCATTTTATACCCTACAACACAATAGTTTTCAATTTTGACTCCTAATCCATATTTCTCAGTCCCCAATTTAGAAACAACTCAACAATCACATGCTAGTCACTTGATCACACAGAACCCTTGTTGGATTATTATGTGAGCTCCTATGGCACAGTCAACTTGGGACTAACTAAAGGCAGAGAAAACATAATGAATGATTACACATGAGCCTCATAATAACATAAATTATGTTGAAAATGAATGTCTGAAAAGAAGGACCATTTACCTCACACATTGTGTTCTATGAGGAGATACTTTCCTGTTTTATGCTGATTCCTTCACAGTTTTGCAGTTAGACACTGGTTATAGGTGTTTCTGGTTATCTCATTAAAAATTTCTTGTTAGTATTTATCGACCCAAGAACATTCTAAAGATGCATGCAATGAATCATTCTTGGTGTATATAAAATTATTCCATACCCTTTAATGTGTTTTGGTTTTGGAAGCCAAAAGGCAATATATTTCTTTTCACAGTTTATGGAAGACTGTTGTATTCAGATACATTTTAATTCCCTGCAGTCAGACAAACCAAAAGTAGAACTGGCACATCTATGTTGTCAAATGTTTGTTCAAATGTAACTTTGAATTGAATACTTCCAGTGTCAGCGTCTCAGGAAATTAGTCCATGTTGTCATTAGAGAGTTTGCCACTCCCAAAAATGAGGGGAGATTACTCTCTTACATAAATATCAGTTAAATATTTCGTTTTAACACTGAACTCTGCAATATTCTGGACCAGACAATCCAGTGACTGCAGTGCAGTGAAAGCATTAATGACAAGTGATCTTTGAATATTTTCTTGTCACTATATAGCTGAAATAATCCTGATGTGGCATTTCATGTTATTTACAATTTACTTAGTAATTCAGGGCCATATCCACAGGGCATTCATAATGTTATGTCCGCTCACAACTTGACATAGGCTCACCAATATCTTAGCCCATGGACAATTTGGTCAGGTCCCAGGTAATTAAACATGAGAAAAGATACGATAACAGTTGTCATTTCAGAAATATAATACTTCACTGCATTTTTTAATTGCCATGCTGGTAAAAGGCAAAATCTGTTGAAAAATGCTGCTATGTAGTATATTAAAGGTAACAAAAACATTTCCATGGTCATTCATATCTACCAAAGAAGTGTCCACTGAACAAAAGTAAGTAGATAATGCTGCTAAATAGTAACCATTATATACACAGCAAAGAAGTTAAAGCACCCCTGATTTTTCACAGAGGGGTGAACTTCATGGAAGCATGGTATGAAACTGAGAAAAGAAGAGAAGCAAAACATATTTTAATTCCACCTCCCTATTCCGTACTATCGAATCCATTGAGATGTGCGCTATAGCATTATCACCAGTTAAGTTAAGCGTGTTTACCTAGTCTTGGTGCCAATTTCAAGAAGTTTTTTTCTAATTAGTTTTTTTGGGCGACCAAACTACGTTTTCATCGGATTGTGAATATTCATCGTGTGTGGGACTACCTCGAGATTAGTCGTTTGTGAGTTGTTGGAGCAGTTTGAAGGTTTTCAGACTGTTGGAGAACTTGTTTGTTTGAGACCCGATCACGGCCACTGGTAGGTGGTCAGTGACAATGGCGCAGGCCGTCACATGAAATGTCTGATGACCAATTAGCGGACAAAACAAAGCGCCAGAGTGAGAATGCTGGGTTCTTTGACATTGTGGACAATCTCACTGAGAAGTCCCAAAGAGAATGATGACACGACCTCCACTGGAGGAAAGTCACAAAAATCCCTGAAGGGAAAAGGGAAACTTTGTAAGAGTGGAATGGTTGACCCAGATAAGAGGCAGCTGACAGACACCATGCAAAGCGGCTCTCTAAAGCCAACAGGGGCAGGCCGACACCATGGCAGAAATTAGGTCGGTGCTATCTATTCTTAGCAGCGGCCTTGGTAAAGGACATGTCGGAGAGTCGAGAGCAGCCGGCGGTTCCGACTATCAACAAGATGGCGGGCCCATGAAAGCGAGGGATGACTTCGTATGACAGCGAGGATTTCGCAATGTGGTCTCCAAATGCCTCGATGCTGGCGGCGATACTGTGGCTGCGAAGAAGAGGCGAAATGGAATCGTTTCTTGAAGAGATGAAGGATTTTTGGCAATGAAGACCAAACTGGCGAAAAAGATCAATGCTGACCTTACCAAGTCAGTTGACAAAGGACTTTTCGAAAGCGCCAAACATGGACAAGGTTAAGCCACTTATGGACAAGTATAAGCGGCCTTGTAACACGAGTATTTGCTGGTACCAAAGGCGAACCCAGAAATTTGGCAAAGGGCAAAATCTCATACAAAGACAAGAGACTGCAAATTGCAGCATACCCAGGGGCTACTGGTCAAGGCCAGTATCCCAGTTGTCAGCATGCTTGACTCCTTGTTGTCAGCAGTAGTAGTAAATAAAACAGGCGTTGGCCAAAAAGACCTGTTGGTGAAATCTAAAGACACTTTAAGACTCCTAGTGGCTGTACAGTCTGATATCAATACAAAGAGGAAAGATATTTTCCTCTCAGATTTGCAAGGACCCTACAAAAGTTGTGTTCAACAAGAACCACAACTCTACTCTTTAGAGGGACGATTTGCCTAAGCAGATTAAGGAAATTTCCGACTCCAAAGAGTTGGGAAAGAAGCTGAATGCTCCAGAAAATACAAGAGCTCAGCTCAACCATATCCTTCACGTCTAGAGGACATTATCGCTTCAGGCCATATGGGCAGACACAGAGAGCAAGTCAGACCCTACCAACACAACTATGGCAGAGGTCGAACAAGCCCGTCAACCCAGGATGGTCAAACTGGTTTTGTCCAGCGACAATACCCAGGAAAACAGACCCGGAAGAAATTTTAACACCTGTTGATGAGACAAGCCCTCAGGTGGGATATCATGGTTTACAACCACTCATAAATACACCGGAAAAATTTTGGGCAGGAAATATCAGTGCTTATTTTGATAATTGTACAAAAATAACATCTGACTCTTGGGTTCTGTCTTGTGTGAAAGGTGCAGAGATAGAATTTTTGGATTATCCCTGTCAGACTCTTCATCCTAAACCTATCTGTTTCCAAGGTGGAAGTGGGTTAAAGTGGATAATAGCGAGAAGGTATCTTCAATGTTACAAAGGGGAGTAATTGAAATGTGCTTTCATGAAGATGGGGAATTTATATCAAACATTTTCAGTAGAAAGAGAAAGACAATTCCCTTAAATTATCATCCTTAATTTGAAAACATTGAATAATGTTGTTGATTCCTCCCACTTTAAAATGGATACTTTGAGATCTGCCCTACTTTTGGTTCAAAGGATTGCTTTTTAAGCTTCAGTAGATCTAAAGGATGCATATTTTTCCATCCCAGTTGCTCAAAAGGACAGAAAGTATCTGCGATTTGTTTGGGAAGGTCATCTGTACCAATTTACCTGTCTCCCCAAATGGCCTTTCCTCAGCACCTAGAATATTTACAAAAATGTTGAAGCCAGTGTTTTCCTCCTTGCGTAAGCAGGACATGCTAACTTTACTGGATATATTAACTGACTCCTACTTGTCGGGGATACTAGAAGAGTTGTCAGGATAATGTGGTGTGTACAGTTCAAACTTTTGATCAGCTTGGGTTTACTGTTCACCCAGATAAGTCAGTGTTACAACCCACTCAGTGCATTACATATCTTGGATTTGTCATTGATAGCTGATATATGACTGTAAATCTGACTGAGGAAAAAAAATCAGAGAATAAAACAAACCTGCAAAGATACATTAAATCAGGCGAACTTGACGATCTGAGAACTATCAGCTGTGATAGGACAGTTAAATACAAGTTCAGCTGGGGTGAAATATGGGCCCGTGTACTACAAGCATTTGGAAATCATCAAAACAAAGGCCTAAACTTACAAAAGGAAACTATGATGGTTTCGTGCAATTAGACTGTGTGTTGTGATCATTTGCGTTGGTGGATAAACAATGTTGGTACCTTGCCACAAACTTTAGAACTATCCCAACCTGAACTCATAGTCAAGTCAGATGCTTCAAAGTCAGGTTAGGGAGGTGTATCTAATGGTGTTAGTGCTTAGGGACTGTGGTCGTTAGAGGAGGGTGAAATGCCGTTAATTACCTTGAACTTTATGCGGCCTGGCTTGTGTTGAAGTCCCTTTGTTCAGATAGAGATAACATTCACATAAGATTGTTATTGGACAACACCACAGCAGTGACATACGTAAATCATATGGGAGGCATTAAAGTAATGTGCAACAATTTAGCAGAGACAAATGTGGGAATGGTGTATCTCAAAGAGAATATGGCTTTCATCAGCTCATCTACCAGGTGTGTGTAATGTATAGGCAGACTGGCACTCCCGTGAATGCGTCAGATGACAAGGAGTGGCAATTAAGCTGTGTTGTGTTTCAAAGAATTGTGGGTATATTTAACACCCCATGTAGAGATTTGTTTGCTTCAAGATTAAATCATCAGCTTGGTAGCTATGTTTCTTGGCACCCAGATCCTGAGGCTGAAGCAGTTGATGCTTTTACTGTGTATTGGGGAAAACTGTATGAATATATTTTCTGTCCATTCAGCCTGGATTGCCAGAGTACTGCAGAAGATTCAACAGGAGGTGGCGGAAGTGCTCATCGTGAAATGCCCCTGTGGGCTGACACAGCCTTGGTTTACAAAGCTACTGCATTTGTTAACAGACTGTCGAGGCTGCTTCCAAAGTCACAGAATCTCTTGTCACTTGAATCGTCCAGATTATGTCCATCCTCTACATCACAAACTGAGACTTGTAGCTGCAAGATTATCCGAGAAAGCAGTGGAAAGTGAAGGCCTATCTGCAGAGGCTACAAACATTATCTTGCAATCATGGAGAGATTCAACCCACAAACAATATGGGACGTTATCTCAAAAGTTGGTGCTGTTTTGCAGTACAAGGAACTCTGATCCCTTTTCACCATCTCTGAAGCAAGCACTTGACTTTCTAGCTAAACTGTACAAAGACGGAATGAGCTACTCCGCCATAAATTCAGCCAGCCAGGTAAGCAATTTGTGCTGTTGTTAAGATCTCATGGGTGCAGTTTGGAAAACATCCAACAGTTGTGAGATTCATGAAGGGCATTTACAATCGCCCAACTTTGCCTCGATATAATGTAACTTGGAATGTCGGGGCAAGTTCTTACCTATCTCAAAGGCTGGGAAGTCGGTGAATCAATAAGAGACTTATCAATGAAACTCTGTACTCTTCTTCTCCTGTTGTCTGGACAAAGAATTCAGTCAATGCATCTTATTGACTGCAGGAATATTGACATTAATGATGATCATGTGAAGATCAGATTTGGTGATAAATTGAAACAGACTCGACCAGGTTTTCACCAGAGTGAAATAATACTGAAGGGTTACCCAGACAAGAAGTTGTGTGTAGTGGATAATCTTAGGTTGTATTTAGAGATAACAAATCCTCTCAGGGGAACTGAGAATGCTTTATTTATCAGTACTCAGAAACCCCATAGACCGGTCTCCAAGGACACTATTAGCCAGTGGGTGAGGACATGTCAGTCTTTAAACCTCACAGCATTAGGTCTGCTTTCCACCAGTGGGGCTTTCTCCTGAAAGTGCCATTAAAGACAATTCTGAACACAGCTGGCTGGAGCAGTGATTGTGTGTTTAGCAAATTCTACAACAAACCGGTGATAGATGGACAATATAGTGAATCTATTCTTAGTCATAGTTCTTAGGTAGCAATTGTAGTGAACCTGTAGCTACACTTGAAGATGATTTTGTTGTGTAGTAAAGCAAAGGTTGGAAAACCCTTGATTGAGAGACATTTCACGTGATATCTGGACACATGTATGTGTACATTGTTGTTCTTTTTTGCTTTCATGGTAAATAACTCCTGTTTCATTTGAAATGATTTTGAAGCAATTTCAATACAGTTGTACTAGTTCAAAAAATTAAAGATTGTAACCAGATGGGTTTTGTTTCTGTTTATGGTTATGATTGTATCAGAAATAGGAATAGGAGATCATGCTGCTAAATGGTATATTACAGGCAACAGAAAACATTTCCATGGTCGTTCATCTCTGCCTAAAGAAGTGTCCATTGTACAATAGCCAGGAGATCATGCTGCTAAATAGTATATTACAGGGAACAGAAAACATTTCCATGGTCGTTCGTCTCTTACCAAAGAAGTGTCCATTGTACAATAGCCAGGAGATCATGCTGCTAAATAGTATATTACAGGCAACAGAAAACATTTCCATGGTCATTCATCTCTACCTAAAGAAGTGTCCATTGTACAATAGCAAGTAGATCATGCTGCTAAATAGTATATTACAGGGAACAAAAACATTTCCATGGTCATTCATCTCTACCTAAAGAAGTGTCCATTGTACAATAGCAAGTAGATCATGCTGCTAAATAGTATATTACAGGCAACAGAAAACATTTCCATGGTCATTCATATCTACCTAAACAAGTGTCCATTAAACAATAGCAAGTAGGTCATGCTGCTAAATAGTATATTACAGGCAACAGAAAACATTTCCATGGTCATTCATATCTACCTAAACAAGTGTCCATTAAACAATAGCAAGTAGATCATGCTGCTAAATAGTATATTACAGGCAACAGAAAACATTTCCATGGTCATTCATCTCTACCTAAAGAAGTGTCCATTGTACAATAGCAAGTAGATCATGCTGCTAAATGGTATATTACAGGCAACAGAAAACATTTCCATGGTCATTCATCTCTACCTAAAGAAGTGTCCATTGTACAATAGCAAGTAGATCATGCTGCTAAATAGTATATTACAGGCAACAGAAAACATTTCCATGGTCATTCATCTCTACCTAAAGAAGTGTCCATTGTACAATAGCAAGTAGATCATGCTGCTAAATAGTATATTACAGGGAACAGAAAACATTTCCATGGTCGTTCGTCTCTTCCAAAAAGAAGTGTCCATTGTACAATAGCCAGGAGATCATGCTGCTAAATAGTATATTACAGGGAACAGAAAACATTTCCATGGTGGATTCATCTCTTCCAAAAGAAGTGTCCATTGTACAATAGCCAAGGAGATCATGCTGCTAAATAGTATATTACAGGCAACAGAAAACATTTCCATGGTCATTCATCTCTACCTAAACAAGTGTCCATTGTACAATAGCAAGTAGATCATGCTGCTAAATAGTATATTACAGGGAACAAAAACATTTCCATGGTCATTCATCTCTACCTAAAGAAGTGTCCATTGTACAATAGCAAGTAGATCATGCTGCTAAATAGTATATTACAGGCAACAGAAAACATTTCCATGGTCATTCATATCTACCTTAACAAGTGTCCATTAAACAATAGCAAGTAGATCATGCTGCTAAATAGTATATTACAGGGAACAGAAAACATTTCCATGGTCGTTCAGTCTCTTCCAAAGAAGTGTCCATTGCACAATAGCCAGGAGATCATGCTGCTAAATAGTATATTACAGGCAACAGAAAACATTTCCATGGTCATTCATCTCTACCTAAAGAAGTGTCCATTTGTACAATAGCAAGTAGATCATGCTGCTAAATAGTATATTACAGGGAACAAAAACATTTCCATGGTCATTCATCTCTACCTAAAGAAGTGTCCATTGTACAATAGCAAGTAGATCATGCTGCTAAATAGTATATTACAGGCAACAGAAAACATTTCCATGGTCATTCATATCTACCTAAACAAGTGTCCATTAAACAATAGCAAGTAGATCATGCTGCTAAATAGTATATTACAGGCAACAGAAAACATTTCCATGGTCATTCATCTCTACCTAAAGAAGTGTCCATTGTACAATAGCAAGTAGATCATGCTGCTAAATAGTATATTACAGGCAACAGAAAACATTTCCATGGTCATTCATCTCTACCTAAAGAAGTGTCCATTGTACAATAGCAAGTAGATCATGCTGCTAAATAGTATATTACAGGGAACAAAAACATTTCCATGGTCATTCATCTCTACCTAAAGAAGTGTCCATTGTACAATAGCAAGTAGATCATGCTGCTAAATAGTATATTACAGGCAACAGAAAACATTTCCATGGTCATTCATATCTACCTAAACAAGTGTCCATTAAACAATAGCAAGTAGGTCATGCTGCTAAATAGTATATTACAGGCAACAGAAAACATTTCCATGGTCATTCATATCTACCTAAACAAGTGTCCATTAAACAATAGCAAGTAGATCATGCTGCTAAATAGTATATTACAGGCAACAGAAAACATTTCCATGGTCATTCATCTCTACCTAAAGAAGTGTCCATTGTACAATAGCAAGTAGATCATGCTGCTAAATGGTATATTACAGGCAACAGAAAACATTTCCATGGTCATTCATCTCTACCTAAAGAAGTGTCCATTGTACAATAGCAAGTAGATCATGCTGCTAAATAGTATATTACAGGCAACAGAAAACATTTCCATGGTCGTTCATCTCTACCTAAAGAAGTGTCCATTGTACAATAGCAAGTAGATCATGCTGCTAAATAGTATATTACAGGGAACAGAAAACATTTCCATGGTCATTCGTCTCTTCCAAAAGAAGTGTCCATTGTACAATAGCCAGGAGATCATGCTGCTAAATAGTATATTACAGGGAACAAAAACATTTCCATGGTCATTCATCTCTACCTAAAGAAGTGTCCATTGTACAATAGCAAGTAGATCATGCTGCTAAATAGTATATTACAGGCAACAGAAAACATTTCCATGGTCATTCATATCTACCTAAACAAGTGTCCATTAAACAATAGCAAGTAGATCATGCTGCTAAATAGTATATTACAGGCAACAGAAAACATTTCCATGGTCATTCATATCTACCTAAACAAGTGTCCATTAAACAATAGCAAGTAGATCATGCTGCTAAATAGTATATTACAGGCAACAGAAAACATTTCCATGGTCATTCATCTCTACCTAAAGAAGTGTCCATTGTACAATAGCAAGTAGATCATGCTGCTAAATGGTATATTACAGGCAATAGAAAACATTTCCATGGTCATTCATCTCTACCTAAAGAAGTGTCCATTGTACAATAGCAAGTAGATCATGCTGCTAAATAGTATATTACAGGCAACAGAAAACATTTCCATGGTCGTTCATCTCTACCTAAAGAAGTGTCCATTGTACAATAGCAAAGTAGATCATGCTGCTAAATAGTATATTACAGGCAACAGAAAACATTTCCATGGTCATTCATCTCTACCAAAAGAAGTGTCCATTGTACAATAGCAAGTAGATCATGCTGCTAAATAGTATATTACAGGGAACAGAAAACATTTCCATGGTCGTTCATCTCTACCAAAAGAAGTGTCCATTGTACAATAGCCAGTAGATCATGCTGCTAAATAGTATATTACAGGCAACAGAAAACATTTCCATGGTCATTCATCTCTACCTAAAGAAGTGTCCATTGTACAATAGCAAGTAGATCATGCTGCTAAATAGTATATTACAGGCAACAGAAAACATTTCCATGGTCATTCATCTCTACCTAAAGAAGTGTCCATTGTACAATAGCAAGTAGATCATGCTGCTAAATAGTATATTACAGGCAACAGAAAACATTTCCATGGTCATTCATCTCTACCTAAAGAAGTGTCCATTGTACAATAGCAAGTAGATCATGCTGCTAAATAGTATATTACAGGCAACAGAAAACATTTCCATGGTCATTCATCTCTACCAAAAGAAGTGTCCATTGTACAATAGCAAGTAGATCATGCTGCTAAATAGTATATTACAGGCAACAGAAAACATTTCCATGGTCATTCATCTCTACCAAAAAGAAGTGTCCATTGTACAATAGCAAGTAGATCATGCTGCTAAATAGTATATTACAGGCAACAGAAAACATTTCCATGGTCATTCATCTCTACCAAAAGAAGTGTCCATTGTACAATAGCAAGTAGATCATGCTGCTAAATAGTATATTATTAGGGAACAGAAAACATTTCCATGGTCATTCATCTCTACCAAAAGAAGTGTCCATTGTACAATAGCAAGTAGATCATGCTGCTAAATAGTATATTACAGGCAACAGAAAACATTTCCATGGTCATTCATATCTACCTAAACAAGTGTCCATTAAACAATAGCAAGTAGATCATGCTGCTAAATAGTATATTACAGGCAACAGAAAACATTTCCATGGTCATTCATCTCTACCTAAAGAAGTGTCCATTGTACAATAGCAAGTAGATCATGCTGCTAAATGGTATATTACAGGCAACAGAAAACATTTCCATGGTCATTCATCTCTACCTAAAGAAGTGTCCATTGTACAATAGCAAGTAGATCATGCTGCTAAATAGTATATTACAGGCAACAGAAAACATTTCCATGGTCGTTCATCTCTACCTAAAGAAGTGTCCATTGTACAATAGCAAGTAGATCATGCTGCTAAATAGTATATTACAGGGAACAGAAAACATTTCCATGGTCGTTCGTCTCTTCCAAAAGAAGTGTCCATTGTACAATAGCCAGGAGATCATGCTGCTAAATAGTATATTACAGGCAACAGAAAACATTTCCATGGTCATTCATCTCTACCTAAAGAAGTGTCCATTGTACAATAGCAAGTAGATCATGCTGCTAAATAGTATATTACAGGCAACAGAAAACATTTCCATGGTCATTCATCTCTACCTAAAGAAGTGTCCATTGTACAATAGCAGCAAGTAGATCATGCTGCTAAATAGTATATTACAGGCAACAGAAAACATTTCCATGGTCATTCATATCTACCTAAAGAAGTGTCCATTGTACAATAGCAGAGTAGATCATGCTGCTAAATGGTATATTACAGGGAACAGAAAACATTTCCATGGTCATTCATCTCTACCTAAAGAAGTGTCCATTGTACAATAGCAAGTAGATCATGCTGCTAAATAGTATATTACAGGGAACAGAAAACATTTCCATGGTCATTCATCTCTACCTAAAGAAGTGTCCATTGTACAATGGCAAATTAGATCCATGCTGCTAAAGGAAAAGTATTAAATGAGTATATTTACAGGGAACTAAAAACATTTCCATGGTCGGTCTTCAATGGTATCTACCTAAAAGAATGGTAATCCATGTCTCACCTAAAGAAGTGTCCATTGGTGCTAAATAGTATATTACACGTGTTGACAAAACACAGGCGCGCGCGCGCGCGCACGCACACGCACGCACGCACGCACGCACGCACGCACGCACGCACACACACACACACACACACACACACAGTGGATCCGCCCCTGCTATACGTATTACGATACGACAGGAGTGGTGTTTAAAGGAGGTGTCCGTTCATGTTAGATGGCGTTAGGGCTCGTCATGACACTCACGTGCAGCACGCCATTCATGTCTCCATCGTCGTCCAGGGTCGTCGTCGAGGATGACGTCTGCTGTACAACAATACTGTCTGAAGTATACATCCAGATCGTCATCCCTGTCCACGCCTGCTATCTTGTCAACACTTGTTATGTACTATTTAACACTGGAGGGGGTACTCTTAATCACACGCACGCAAATACGAACGCACACGCACACACACACACACACACACATTGTCCAAAATGCTGGACCCCCCTCGTTATTGCCACTACACTTCATAATAATTATATTTGTTGCACTTGAAAATAGTCATAATTCATCATCACATGATAAGGTTTTTTGGTTAATGAGTAGGAACACTTCCCCGAGAGAGCAGTGTTGACATGTAGTGATATGTTCCAACCAATTCGGAAACCCCCAGAGATAGAAACAAGGAAGTGGTTCACTCATGAGTCTGTGCTATATCTGTAACGTGTCAGTCTATTGAGATACAACTGCGAGACGACACACTATCACAGTGCGGGAGAGGGCCGGGTCTCCAGACACCGTGTGGTAAATACTCTTATCCCTTCTTATTGGTATACTTTCCGACCTTACGTCGTCAAAATACTTGCCATAAATGCAAATTATTGGAGAAATATATATAACTAGGTCGATAGATAAATAGATAGATAGATAGAAAACCTGGTGGCTGCAAACAGTCGAGTGGTGGCCAGACAATTGGATGATTGAGGGCGTCACGTGCTGGTGTTAGGGGATACATGATATATGGCCGCACTACACAAAGCAGGATGTAATACGTGCTGGTGTTAGGTGATACATGATATCTGGCCGCACTACACAAAGCAGGATGTCATACGCAGAAACATGTTCAACTTAATCTGGGCCACATAGCGGTGATGATTAGTTTGGATTCAATGCAGGGAGCTTGATATCAGGTACGTCTAGTGAAAGACATGTTGTGGCTGTGGTGAATCGCGTATGTACCTGCCGTTTCTTGACATATACGAATGTCACCTTAACCCTAACTAACACACACACACACACACACACACAGAGAGAGAGAGAGAAAGAGACACACGCAGACAGACAGACATACCGAGAGAAACAGAAGACACAGAAACAGACACACACACACACAGAGACAGGTAGAGGGAGACACACACAGACAGGCAGAGGGAGACACTCACGGACAGACACACACAGACGCACACACACAGAATGGCAGAGGGAGACACACACAGACACACACATACAGACAGAGGGAGACACACACAGACACACACAGACAGGCAGAGGGGCACTGACAGACATACACAGACACAAAGAAGGAGATACACACAGACACACACAGACAGACAGAGGGGACACACACAGGCACACAGATAAAGGCAGAGGGAGACACACAGACACACACACAGAGACAGGCAGAGGGGACACACACCGACACACACACAGACAGGCAGAGGGAGACACGCATAGACAGACAGACACACACACAGGCAGGCAGAGGGAGACACAGACAGACACACACAGAGACAGGCAGAGGGGCACAGACATACACACAGAGACACACACACAGACAGGCAGAGGGAAACACTCACAGAGAGTCATACAGACACACACATTGACAGGCAGAGGGAGACACAGACAGACACACACACAGACAGGCAGAGGGGGATACACACACACAGACAGGCAGAGGGAGGCACACACATACAGACAGACCTGACCTACTTTCACAATGTTCGCCAAACCCACGGTGTCATTATAACATTGTGAACACTTGTATGTCAGCCTGAAAGTATGTCAAGGAGTGACTTCTCCGTCATTAATACCGTCTATTTCACCAACCCAAATCGTTTTGTCTGGGTCAACCACGATATGCCATAAACACTTGAGAAAATTAATAGCAAACAACATAAAATGCTCATTACTGAAAGGTCATCGGTGTTTACCTTCCTCTCCCCCCTCTCCTCCGATTCCTTCCGTATTGCCACACAAGAAAAAATGTTTGTGCCAGAATCCCGGTAAACTTGGGACTGCAACACAACAAAGAACTATTTTCGTTTCCAAGACCTGATGGGACATTGTCCCAAGAGGCTGTTACGCCAATGTTTCTCAAATCTGAACCCAAGCCGGAAATGGCCACCTCCGAGGAGAGATGTCAGTGTTGTCGATATCTCCTGACAGTTCATGTGGACAGAGGTCACGTGGTAGAACTGTTCCACGCTGGACAGGGTGGAGGTGTACAGGTGGTCGAAGTTCGGTTGGACATCAGATATTATCCTACCTCATGTAAGAGCCTCGATCTCTGATTGGTCCACGTGACCTTGAACCAATTACCATGTATGCCCGGGGCACGGCCGTACAGCGCCGAAACGGGGTATAAATCTTTGCGAGGGAGAATAAATCATTTATACCCCGCCTGAAAAAAAAGCATGCGTCCACGGCAGTCAATGAACCGTGAACCAGTTGTTCGGATCGACTAGTTGGTGCCATGTTAGTAAAGTATATGATTGAATTTCAGTTCGTTGTAATGTTGTATTTACATAATGAGAGATTTGAACATTCGGTAAGATAAATTCGTTGCAGCATCGTGATTGGTGCTATATGGGGTCTTATGCGTCCTTCGTTCGGTTTTATCGAACTCGCCTCGGAATCGATGGATAAAACCAAGCACGGGTCACATAAACGCCCGTATACTCCTCATGACAACACTACAACTTGTATTACCAGGCGTACAAACAGAACTTGTCCATTGGAGTGGTCAACTTTTATCTGCGACAGGCACTTCAGAGGATGCGACTTCACTGACGGTGACGTTTGTACTGAAACATGACCTTTGTGTCGAAGACAGTACATGGAGTACAATAACAAGATATCAGTTATGATACTTTGAATATCATATATTATTGAAGTTATCTTCTATTACATCTTGATAACTTCAAAACATCGTTGTTGTCTTTCAATATAACAGCGATATCTTTCAAACAATTGAAAACAGTCAAATGTGAAAACGGCCTGTCATATCTACGATTAATTCTTCATTGAGTAAATCCAACGTACATACAAGTAGAAACGTCTTGGTGATGTGCTCATTAATGCATTTTGATATTTGGATATCGAGGAGCATTGTAACGAAGTTGTTCATCCATTCCAGACTCACTACAACTGCCGAGGAGCAGACATGAGATGAGTTCACACCGCCCCTACAATGAAGATTACGTGTGGCCTAATCCTGGTCCTAACTGTGGCCACTTCCTGTCAGCAGTCGTGTCAGATCTGGCCAGCCCCTCAGCTGGGTGGAGTCCGCGCTGACTGTCAGAACCTCAACCTCACGTCTGTACCAGATAATCTCCCGCCAAACACGGTCAGCCTGGATCTCAGCAGGAACAACATAACGGTTCTCATTGACAACGCGTTTGTGCGTCTTCCCCGACTACTGTCTTTAACCATTGCATACAGCCAAGTATCACGACTGGAAACGAACGCGTTTAAAGGGTTAACCCGCCTTCTCAGTTTACACCTTGATCACAATAATCTCCAGCTTGATAATGACACATATCCTGAACACGTCTTCAGTCCTCTGCAAAGTCTCACAGAGTTGAACATTGGTTACAACGACTGCCGCATCAGCGGATCAGCACCGGATTGGGTCTTCAAATGGTTAATGAATCTGGAAACACTGACAATCGACACATTCCAGTATGACGTATTTGGAAGTGGATTCGGATATTTGCAGAAACTAGTAACATTGAACATTGCAACTGGAGTGGATGATAACTGTATTTATTGTGCTATTACCGTCATACAAAACCATACATTTTCCGTTTTCGAGAATACATCTGTCCAAGTACTGGATGTACACGATTGCAAACTTATGACAGTTGATGTTGAAGCATATCTACCCTTCAAACATATTTCAAAAATAGTCCTGGAAAATGTAATGACCCTACCAACAGGTCTTGCTGTACGCGCATTCTTTGGTCTCAATGGCAAAAACGTATCTCAAGTTCTCTTGAAAAAATCCAACAAGTATGTAAGTCTGAATCGAAACCTTCAAAACCAGCTGTTAAACAAGGAAACGTTGACTCATCTGTCAGATATATGTATCGAACATCTAGATCTCCGCTATAACCACATCCTCTACATTGACAGGTCCCTTCTGCCAGTGATGTCACGTTGTATAAAATATATAGATTTGTCAAAAAAACAACATTCTGGGGGACGCATTCGCGTATTTCGAAATTCATGTATGTAAACAATTGTTGTATTTGGATGTTTCTGATCAAAGTGTAATTAACCATCACATTAAACCCCCTGGAGCAGACAGTGTAACAAAGACTGACAACAGTCCTTTTACTACCAGGAGGTCCACAACTAGGTCAGTATCAAACTTGGAAGTGGGTATGCCCTTCCCCCCAAATCTTCGTATCTGTTTATTAAGGGCAAGCAGTGGTCATTTTGGGAAGTTTTTTATAACCAGTATTACAGGGGCTTCCCATTTAGAAAAACTAGATCTATCCTACAATGGAGCTTGGGGTTTTGTAAGCCCAATTCAGGGGCTAAATTTTGTAAATGAACTCGATATTTCAGGCAATGAGGGTTTGGGGATGACAGAGGACTTTTTTGAAGTCTTTTCCAAATCTAACGCATCTCGCTTTGAACAATATGTGCTTGGACGATGACACCCTCATAGAAGGAGGACCTGTGCTTGAGGGACTAAAGACCATGCCCGCATTGCGTTACTTAGAGATTGCGGGGAATGACCTGCGGTATACGGACCTAGGGTCTCTCAGAACACTGAGAAGTCTGAACGTGTCGAGAAATAACCTAGTGTCTGTCCCTTTTCAAGACAATGACCTGCCTGACCTGCTCATTCTTGACATGTCGGTCAATTCCATCACCTTCTTTGACGATGACACAATCGAGATGCTGGAGAATCTCGGGAAGAAGAACAAGCTCGTTCTGAAGCTGACGGGAAATCCTTTCTCCTGTTCTTGCAAGTCTCTCGCGTTTGTGCAGTGGATATTTTCATCGTCGGTTACCTTTGACAGCAATGGGAATTATTCATGTGTTACTGAATTCGGTGTCCTTACAACAACCAATACAATGTACAAAGAGTTCAATTACCACTGGACATCATGTCAAGGTCGCTTTTGGCTTCCTGTGGCCATTTCGCTGATCTGTGTCACAACTCTTCTGATTGTGTGTGCCCTGTTGGTGTCACGGAACTGGACGAGAATTGCTCATCATATTTTGGTCTTCATGGGTCGAGGAATCCAGCGAGTCAACAGACAAGACTTCAACAAAGATGCATACATTGCCCACTCGGATCAAGAGCTTCAGTTTGTGATGCAAGATCTACGCATAGGCCTGGAGGAAATACTCGGATTGAAACTTATTCTACCCGAGAGAGATTTCCTGCCTGGTCCGTTCGTAGCTGACCATGTTGTAGAAAGCATTAACAGGAGCTGGAAGACGGTGCTGGTTGTATCCGACGATTTCTTAGATGACCCCTGGTCCTACTTCATCATTAAGTCCACAACCTACTACATATCCAACCTGAACCCCAACAGGGTGATCCTGCTGCTGGTAGGGGACGTAAACCATGGTCGGCTACCGGAACTGCTCCTGAATGTAACAGATGAAGAGGATATCATCCAACTAGACGATTTCCCCGATCCCCACAGTGATGTATGGGTTCGTGTTAGGGACAGAATTCTCACTCCAGCAGCTTAGCGTGCATATAACACATGTCATTGACTGAACCCTTGTATATGTAGTGTAACACATCTGATTCTATATCAGTTAACTGTGCATGTAAACATTGTCATTGACTGAACCCTTGTATATATAGTGAACGCCACTGCTTCTATGATCATAAGCATTTAAGCGTGCATATAAAACATGTCATTGACTGAACCCTCATCTTAAAGCATGTCTATTAATAGCTATGTAGTCAGTGCTATTCTAGTTTAATTAAGGGTGGTTAGGTAGGGTCATTACATTATTATGTGCCCTCAGTTGATCCAATCTGATTGGATCATTCAAACTCTTGCCCTCTTTTACTAATTCAAATCTTCACTTCACTGTCACTGCTTGTACCGACAAGACGTTTATCCATGTTGGAATATCTACTTTATAAGATCACCACAGGTCAGTTTAATCTTTTATATCAATTAATCAGTGTGTATACCTTTAAATGTTATATTGTTAATGCATATGTGTAAATATAAACTGTAACTTGTGTGTAAGTGTAAAAGTTAGGTTTAGCTTGTTAGGGTCACTAAGCTAAATGGCAATCCAATAATCTTTTAGTATCCAAATAAATGATTCAGTTCATTAAAGTGTTTTCTCTATCTTATGAGTGAATGGTTATATATTTGCACGTTTGACGGATTGATTTTATAAATGAGAGAAAGTATAGTAGTGTGTATGTGAGTGTAAATATGACTGCGATATAAGTTTGAACTGCTTATATTATATCCTAGGTGTCTGAAATGACAGAATATATACATATAGTTTAAGCTATTGCAGCTTTAACGTTGTTCATTGTTTATACAGATTGTACGTACGCTTGACTGGCTTGGCGGCTTGACAGGGCTGTACTCTGCACCCTAGTGCCATACACCGGGTAGGCATTATATTGTGCTTGATTGTATGTATTTATGTAGCATTGTATACTTTATATTTTCTATCTGGGCATGTTTATAGGATTTATATGCCTCTACCTTAACTATATTTGTCATTAACATGTAATCAGTAAATCAAGGAGTGATCGCCCCTTGTAGTTTATTTGTCTAGAATGTGTGTCATAGTAGTATTTCATCTAAAGGATGTGTGACGGATTTTAAATCTTATGTATATATTATGACTTTCTATTTATTGAACCGTGTATTGTTTCAGGATGTTGTTAATAATGGAATAAAAGGTCTCACCCCCTGTAACCAGTGTCCTGGATAATTTTGTTGACATCCGCTCACTATCCCGGTTACAAAATGGAGCCCCCAGTGAGGCCTAACATTCCATAGGACAGTACAGCCAAGAGGGTACAGTCAACAGAGCCAGCCAGTCAACAGATTCCACGCCAGGTGATCATTGTTCCATACAGATCAATGTGAGGACTATTCTAGCACACCTAGATTGTGTGGTGCTTGTGAATTGTGTGTATTTTTCTAGAGACTTTCTCATATCATCAACACTGACATATTGTACTGTGGTATCACATTGTATTGGTCATTCCTTGCTGCAGCTATTTTTGTTTACTTTCACATTGCCGGCTTATCTATGTAACATTTACGTTGGTACCAACACTTAGTTATTAGATAGTTTCTAGTATATTAGATTGAACTTTAGATTTAATTTGATTTTCTGTTCTTACCCAAGCCAAGCAATAAAGATGTAATTAATTTGGTTATTTAGTTGTTACTTGACATATACTGTGTTTGTGTTTTATAATTTCCTTTATAGTTATTTTGCATCTATCTTAGTCACATTGTTTCTTAGTGTGGTTGTGTGTGAGTAAGTGATGTAGTTTGAATCCTGTTTACACCATAAAGGTATACCTTGTACTTGTTACATATCATAAATTGTCTAAATAAACATTAAAATAAAACACACCTTTATATCTATATATAACTATACTGCCAAACTATATTAGTGTTAAGCATAGTACATGACAGGTAAACCATTTATACATTCATATAGCCAACACATTAGTTGACAATTGACTGCTGCACCACTGCACTGCCCTTTCACTTGTATGTTAATACTTACTCCCTTCTTGTATCGCTTTGGGCAGTATGTGTTAGTTGGTGATATGTTGGGGTTGTACTCGGTTCAGAATTAGGTCAGTTTAACTTAGTTTCTAATTGTAGTGACATATAGTTATTGTGTTCATTTATTAGTTTAGTTCACACTTAGTTTCCAGGAGTCAACTTTGGTGTTTTGAGATTGCTGCTTCCAGCCTGCTGCCCCAGACACACATCAAGTTTGTTTGAAGACAACTTGTTGCCTTCCAGGTATTATGCAAAACATTAATGCTTTTGTTTTCTTTCAGCTTCTGGACTTGCTGACGGGCGTTTACTCCTGATTCCCTTCTTGTCGCTTTAGTGTTAGTATTTAGTTAGTTGGTTACTGGTAGTTAGTTATTACTGAATCCCTTTTTGTAACCTTGTGCGTTGCATACTTTATTACCACAGACAATTCCACACTGTGGATGTCGTTTATCTCCCTCTGAATGCGCTAAATATCATTTGGATTACCATTTCGCATTTTCGTTTAGTAACCGTGAGTTACTTTGGGTAGTTTCTTCTTTCCTTCTTTCTGAAAGCCTTATCCGAAATAGAACAGCCACGTTTCTTATCTTGAACCATGGAACTCAATCAAGAAGAACTTAAGAACATGCTTACCATATTTGAGAAGATGGGAATGGCACCAAAGATTGATAGCACGTCAGATTTCAAAACTTGGCTCAGTGACATGTCCAAACAAGAAGGTTCATTCCAGGGACCCGACGTCAAGCCACCTCCTCCATTAGCATCAGCCAAGGAAGAACAGACGCCAACTGCTTCATTTCACTATTTCCCGAAGATACCCTTCTTCAGTGGAGAAGTAGGTAAAGACACTCCCTATGACTTATGGCGCTTTGAAGTTGATTGTCTACTGCAATCTAAGACCTACCCACACGATGTCATTCTGCAGGCTATTAGGAAATCTTTGAAAGGTGAAGCTGCTCTCATAGCCATGAAACTCGGACGGAATGCTACAGTTGAAATCCTGCTAACCAAGATGAAGAGTGCCTTTGGAACCCTAAGGAGGAGAGCTACTCTCATGTCTGATTTCTATAGTTGTTCACAAAGGGAGAATGAAGATGTCACTGCATGGGGTTGTAGGCTTGAGAATATGTTATACCAGATAACAGAGCACCGGTCTATTCCAGAGGATGAACAGGATGAGATGCTAAGGACTCGTATGTGGGATGGCCTCAAGCCTGGATTGAAGGGTGTAGCCGCTCACAAGTTTGATGCCATCACCAACTTTGATGATCTACGACTTTGCTTGAGGGAAATAGAATTTGATTTAAGGAGAGACAAGTCCGCAGTACCTGTGAAGAAGCAGACAGCCTCAGCTAAGATGGTCAATACCTTGAATCCATCTAGTGCTGCTGCCACTAAGGAGGAAGTCACAGATCTCAAAGCTATGATGGTGGAGATCCGGAGGAGATATCTGAATTGAAGGAACAGAGTCAGGTTCAGGCACAAGTTAATCAACAGCAAATTTACAACAGCCCATACAGTACTCAAAGATCTCACGATAAGCGCGACAGACATCCTGGAGATGTTTCCAAGCCACAAGTGGAAGATGCTTATCCCAGACACCCTCTGCCAGCACAGGACAAATATTTCCCACATCAGTCTGCGTTTGGACCTAGGTCATTTTGCAGAGGATCAACAACAGTCAAGACGAGATGTTTCTGATGTACCTGGGTCATTACCGGGTTCATACTCAAACAGTTACACACAACGGCAGGGACGCGGAGCACCTCGATGTTATAGGTGTGGATATCTTGGCCATATTGCACGTGGATGTCGAGTCAGACTGGATCATCTCAGGCACCCTTTAAACTTTCCCAGGCCTATGGGGAAGGGCCACCTATAGGTGTACTTGGGAGCCCTAAGGATAAGCAGGTACCAGGAAGATTAGTAGGGACGGCCAATGAAGTGGAGATTATCATTGACAGTGTACCAGTTAGCGCCTTGTTGGACACAGGAGCCACAGTATCAGTAATCTCAGAATCATTCCATCTTCAACACTTGCAGCATATTCCCATACAGCCACTGGATGATGTCTTAGATATTGAATGTGCAGGAGGGGAATCTCTGCCGTACCGGGGATTTATAGAAGTTGGAGTTACAGCTGAAGGTAGAGGAGTTGCCACAAATGAGGAAGTACACTGCTTATTCCTGATTGTACCGGATACAAGATACAATGCTCGTGTACCAGCTTTGCTTGGAACCAACATTTTGAGATGTTTACTTGATGATTGTAGGAAGTCTCATGGACACAGGTTTTTACAGAAAGCGGATTTACACACCCCATGGTATTTAGCATATCGGAGTATAGTTTTGCATGACAAGAATCTTTCACGGAATGATGGCAAGCTGGGACTAGTTAAGAGTGCAGAGACAAGAAACGTCATCATTCCCGCAAACAGTAATGTCGTCATTAGAGGGTACATTGCAAGAGGACTCAGGTCACCAACCGTCTGTGCCCTTTTACAGCCAACTCTACACTCACATTTGCCAGATGATGTTGACATAGCTCCTACTCTCATTTCCTATGATGGATCAAGACCAGATGCCATAGAGGTTCACGTATCTAATATAACAACCAGGACAGTTGTAGTACCACTCAAGATATTTACTTTGTGAGATACAGCCAGTCACGCTTCCAAGGTCAACCACCTGGTCTGCCCAGTAGACTCTACAACGCTTCTCGACCAAGTGGGAGATAGATAAAGAGGGACTTACATCTGATGAATTACAGAGAGGACTTGATGTCATTATGAAGTTTAAGGACATCTTCTCTAAACACGCTGAAGATCTTGGACACTCTGATTTAGTTCATCATCGGATAGACCTTGAGAATTCCATTCCTTTCAAGCAAAGACATAGGCGTATCCTCCAGCCATGTACGATGAAGTCCGAACACATCTACAGGAACTTCTATCATCAGGAGTCATCCGGCCTTCACATAGCCCTTGGGCGTCTAACGTTATTTTAGCAAGGAGGAAGGACGGACGTTTGAGGATGTGTATAGATTTTCGCCAGCTAAATAATCGGACAATTAAGGATTCTTATGCCCTGCCGCGCATTGAAGAACTGTTGGACTGTTTGGGTGGAATGAAATATTTTTTCAGTGTTGGATATGAAAAGTGGATTTCATCAGGTTGAACTAGAGGAGACACATAAACAGAGGACAGCATTCACGGTTGGCCCCTTGGATTTTCGAATTCAACAGGATGCCTTTTGGATTGTCTAATGCACCAGCCACATATCAAAGATTGATGGAGCAATGTCTAGAAGGTCTACATCTCTCAAGATATGTTTGATCTACTTGGATGACCTCATCATATTTTCAAAGACTTATGAAGAGCATGTTGAACGGTTGGAATTGGTCTTCCGGAGACTTGAGCAATGTGGATTAAAGCTTGCACCTAAGAAGTGTAAATTCTTCAAGCGCAAAGTCCGATATGTGGGATATATTGTCTCAGAAGAGGGAATTGAGGCTGACCCAGAAAAGGTAGACAAAATTAAAGACTGGCCAACACCAACAACGCCAGAGGATGTCCGACGCTTCCTAGGGTTTGCTGGATACTACAGAGAAAATTTGTCCAGAACTTCTCAAAGATCGCCCGACCATTGTCAGAGCTTATGCCCAAGACTGGATCCAAGAAGTCAAGTAAACAAGCCAAGAATGTTGATTGGAATTGGGGTCCAGCTCAAAGTGAGGCTTTCCATACATTGAAGACAAGACTTACTTCACCACCTGTACTTGGGTACGCCGATTATTCAAAACCTTTTGAATTGCATACCAATGCTTCAACCCACGGCTTAGGTGCTGTTTTGTATCAACAACAAGAGGACAAGCTTCGTGTCATTGCATATGCCAGCCGCAGTTTGAGCCCATCTGAAAGGAATTATTCAGCCCACAAACTGGAATTTCTGTGTCTCAAATGGTCCATCTCTGAAAAATTTCACGATTACTTCTATGGGCATCACTTTGAAGTTGTAACCGATAACAACCCTCTTACCTATGTCTTGACCACAGCTCGTCTGGATGCCACAGGACATCGATGGCTTACAGCCCTTGCAAGTTACAACTTCAGCATAAGGTATAGACCAGGAACAGCCAATACCGATGCAGAAACATTGTCTCGTTTACCAGATTGGACCAGACCAGAACCAACGGGGAAACATTCCTACAGACTCTGTTAGTGCCATCTGTGGAGCCATTCACACAACCAACCTTGTTGAGAGTTTGTGTCTCTCCGCTTCCATAGTTGGAGAGGAAGACGTGACCGAGGACATGTGTGACATGAATGCAAGGGATTGGAGGAGATTGCAAGCCAAGGACCCTGCCTTAGTTGAAATCATTCAACATCTCACAAACAGGACTAAACCAGATCGATCTCACTACATCGGGGACAAAGAGATGACTACATTGCTGAAGAATTACCATCACTTCAGGCTGAAGAGGGGCGTGTTATACAGAGTTATCTGCGTGGATGAAGCTGACCAGGTGTCCAAGGTGTCTACGCCGTAAGACAGCTACTACAAGTCGTGCTCCACTCATAAACATTCAAACCTCACAGCCTCTAGAGTTAGTGTGTATGGATTACCTCAGTTTGGAACCTTCCAAAGGTGGACAAGAACATGTTCTGGTAATTACTGACCATTTCACACGCTACGCTCAAGCATATCCAACCAAGAATATGACAGCAAAGACCACAGCTGAAGTTTTCTTCAATAACTTTGTAGTACACTATGGATTGCCAAAGAGGATTCACTCAGACCAAGGTGCCAGTTTCGTTGGGAAACTGATGTCAGAATTATGCCAAATGTTGAAAATTGACAAGTCACGTACCACCCCTTATCATCCTATGGGGAATGGGATGTGTGAACGATTTAACCGCACACTCTGTAACATGCTTGGTACCTTGGATCCCGACAGCAAAAAGAATTGGAAGGCACATGTTGGACCATTAGTCCATGCTTACAACTGCACTCGCCATGAGACAACATCACTATCTCCATTCTTTTTGATGTTTGGGAGACATCCTCGCTTGCCAGTCGACCTCGCTTTCGGACTTGATATCGATCCATCGAAGTCGATGTCAAGGTTAGATTATACCAGATCTCTACGAGAACGTCTCAAACATGCTTATGATGGAGCTTCCGCATCGGCCAAGAAAGCCCAGTCGAAACAGAAGACCTATTATGATCATAGGGCCAGAGCTGCCACATTAGAGATAGGAGACCGAGTTCTGGTGAGGATTGTTGCTTTTGATGGGAGACACAAGTTGGCGGATAAATGGGAAGAAGATGTTTACGTCGTTTTGGATCAACCTACCCCTTCCATCCCAGTGTATGTTGTTGGTAAGGAGAATGGGGATGGGAAGAAGAAGACTCTACATCGGAATCTCTTGTTGCCAGTTGGGTCTATTCCACGTCAGGAAGTACCAGTTCCAAAGCCGAGGAAATGCGGGAAGCTAAAACGGATCTAGTAACAGTGAAGTCAAGACCAGTTCCAAAGCCACGGAGACAGAGCAAACCTTCACCTGAACCTCAGCCCGACCAAGTTGCGTCTGATGATGATGAAGATAGAAGTGGAGATGAAGAGTTAGTCAGGATCTATGAACATCCTTTGGATACTTCAGTGTCTGCTGACAATGCAGCAGATAAGGCCAACTGAAAGATGCAACAGAACAGGAAATGGAATCAGAGGGACAATAATGTTGTCACAGAAGAAGAAATTGAAGACACTGATCCATGACTCCCATGGACAGAATTCATCTCAAGAAAGAAGTTGCTGATGCTGATCATGATTCCCATGGACAGACTCAATGGCAAGATCATCATCCTATGACTGCTGCAGATACAGAGGAAGAAGAACAAGCTCCGCTACCCCAGATGCAGACTCCTGCTCCCCTACCACGGCGATCTACCCGAGCTCGGACACAGCCAAGGTGGATGTCAGGAGGAGAATTTGCTCTCTCAGCAATAGCTCAACCGGATTGGCTTGTGCGAGCTAATTATCTTAGCTCACTACTAGCCCAGGGTGTATTTGGCAGCCAACAGCATAGAGCATCAGATGCTATTTTGGACCTTATCACCGGTAAAGACAAATGACGAGGACGCCATTTCCTTGTGGGGGGGAAGTGTGTGGCGGATATATAATATTGTATTTTTACAGTCATGTACATATTAGTTTAATATTATTAATTTTATGAATGTTAACAGTTACATTGCAGTTTCACGGGGATATCGTTTCATATTTGGATATTTATGGATATGTGTATATTAACAGTCACTTTGCATTGCAGGTATAATATTTCTTATTTATAGTAGTAATGAATGTTTTATCCAACAAGGTCTGTTCATTTTGAAGCTGACTATACTCATCTTAAAGCATGTCTATTAATAGCTATGTAGTCAGTGCTATTCTAGTTTAATTAAGGGTGGTTAGGTAGGGTCATTACATTATTATTATGTGCCCTCAGTTGATCAATCTGGATTGGATCATTCAAACTCTTGCCCTCTTTTTACTAATTCAAATCTTCACTTCACTGTCACTGCTTGTACCGACAAGACGTTTATCCATGTTGGAATATCTACTTTATAAGATCACCACAGGTCAGTTTAATCTTTTATATCAATTAATCAGTGTGTATACCTTTAAATGTTATATTGTTAATGCTTATGTGTAAATATAAACTGTAACTTGTGTGTAAGTGTAAAAGTTAGGTTTAGCTTGTTAGGGTCACTAAGCTAAATGGCAATCCAATAATCTTTTAGTATCCAAATAAATGATTCAGTTCATTAAAGTGTTTTCTCTATCTTATGAGTGAATGGTTATATATTTGCACGTTTGACGGATTGATTTTATAAATGAGAGAAAGTATAGTGTGTATGTGAGTGTAAATATGACTGCGATATAAGTTTGAACTGCTTATATTATATCCTAGGTGTCTGAAATGACAGAATATATACATATAGTTTAAGCTATTGCAGCTTTAACGTTGTTCATTGTTTATACAGATTGTACGTACGCTTGACTGGCTTGGCTTGACAGGGCTGTACTCTGCAACCCTAGTGCCATACACCGAGGTAGGCATTATATTGTGCTTGATTGTATGTATTTATGTAGCATTGTATACTTTATATTTTCTATCTGGGCATGTTTATAGGATTTATATGCCTCTACCTTAACTATATTTGTCATTAACATGTAATCAGTAAATCAAGGAGTGATCGCCCCTTGTAGTTTATTTGTCTAGAATGTGTGTGTCATAGTAGTATTTCATCTAAAGGATGTGTGACGGATTTTAAATCTTATGTATATATTATGACTTTCTATTTATTGAACCGTGTATTGTTTCAGGATGTTGTTAATAATGGAATAAAGGTCTC
Source organism: Haliotis rubra (assembly GCF_003918875.1). Lineage (NCBI taxonomy): Eukaryota > Metazoa > Mollusca > Gastropoda > Lepetellida > Haliotidae > Haliotis > Haliotis rubra. The sequence goes on from NW_025766462.1 coordinate 35,489, forward strand.
ACCCCGTAACCAGTGTCCTGGATAATTTTGTTGACATCCGCTCACTATCCCGGTTACAAAATGGAGCCCCCAGTGAGGCCCTAACATTCCATAGGACAGTACAGCCAAGAGGGTACAGTCAACAAGAGCCAGCCAGTCAACAGATTCCACGCCAGGTGATCATTGTTCCATACAGATCAATGTGAGAAGACTATTCTAGCACACCTAGGTTATTGTGTGGTGCATGTGAATTGTGTGTATTTTCTAGAGACTTTTCTCATATCATCAACACTGACATATTGTACTGTGGTATCACATTGTATTGGTCATTCCTTTGCTGCAGCTATTTTTTTGTTTACTTTCACATTGCCGGCTTATCTATGTAACATTTACGTTGGTACCAACACTTAGTTATTAGATAGTTTCTAGTATATTAGATTGAACTTTAGATTTAATTTGATTTTCTGTTCTTACCCAAGCTGAGCAATAAAGATGTAATTAATTTGGATTTATTTAGTTGTTACTTGACATATACTGTGTTTGTGTTTTATAATTTCCTTTATAGTTATTTTGCATCTATCTTAGTCACATTGTTTCTTAGTGTGGTTATGTGTGAGTAGAGTGATGTAGTTTTGAATCCTGTTTACACACCATAAAGGTATACCTTGTACTTGTTACATATCATAAATTGTCTAAATAAACATTAAAATAAAACACACCTTTATATCTATATATAACTATACTGCCAAACTATATTAGTGTTAAGCATAGTACATAACAGGTAAACCATTTATACATTCATATAGCCAACACATTAGTTGACAGAATTGACTGCTGCACCACACTGCACTGCCCTTTCACTTGTATGTTAATACTTACTCCCTTCTTGTATCGCTTTTTGGGCGGTATGTGTTAGTTGGTGATATGTTAGGGTTGTACTCAGTTCAGAATTAGGTCAGTTTAAACTTAGTTTCTAATTGTAGTGACATATAGTTATTGTGTTCATTTATTATTTAGTTCACACTTAGTTTCCAGGAGTCAACTTTGGTGTTTTGAGATTGCTATTCCAGCCCTGCTGCCCCAGACACACTATCAAGTTTGTTTGAAGACAACTTGTTTGCCTTCCAGGTATTAATGCAAAACATTAATGCTTTTGTTTTCTTTCAGCTTCTGGACTTGCTGACGGGCAAGGTTTAACTACCCTGATTCCTTCTTGTCCTTTAGTGTTAGTATTTAGTTAGTTGGTTACTGGTAGTTAGTTATTACTGAATCCCTTTTGCGAACCTTGTGCGTTGCATACTTTATTACCACAGACAATTCCACACTGTGGATGTCGTTTATCTCCCTCTGAATGCGCTAAATATCATTTGGATTACCATTTCTGCATTTCCCGTTTAGTAACCGTGAGTTACTTTGGGTAGTTTCTTCTTTCCTTCTTCTGAAAGCCTTATCCGAAATAGAACAGCCACGTTTCTTATCTTGAACCATGGAACTCAATCCAAGAAGAACTTAAGAACATGCTTACCATATTTGAGAAGATGGGAATGGCACCAAAGATTGATAGCACGTCAGATTTCAAAACTTGGCTCCAGTGACATGTCCAAACAAGAAGGTTCATTCCAGGGACCGACGTCAAGCCACCTCCATTATTAGCATCAGCCAAAGGAAGAACAGACGCCAACTGCTTCATTTCACTATTTCCCGAAGATACCCTTCTTCTTCAGTGGAAGTAGAGTAAAGACACTCCCTATGACTTATGGCGCTTTGAAGTTGATTGTCTACTGCAATCTAAACCTAACGGTACACGATGTCATTCTGCAGGCTATTAGGAAGTCTTTGAAAGGTGAAGCTGCTCTCACTTAGCCATGAAACTCGGACGGAATGCTACAGTTGAAATCCTGCTAACCAAGATGAAGAGTGCCTTTGGAACCCTAAGGAGGAGAGCTACTCTCATGTCTGAGGATTTCTATAGTTGTTCACAAAGGAGAATGAAGATGTCACTGCATGGGGTTGTAGGCTTGAGAATATGTTATACCAGATAACAGAGCACCAGTCTATTCAGAGGATGAACAGGATGAGATGCTAAGGACTCGTGTGGGATGGCTCAAGCCTGGATTGAAGGGTGTAGCCGCTCACAAGTTTGATGCCATCACCAACTTTGATGATCCTACGACTTTGCTTGGAGGGAAATAGAATTTGATTTAAGAGGGAGACAAGTCCGCAGTACCTGTGAAGTAGCAGACAGCCTCAGCTAAGATGGTCAATACCTTGAATCCATCTGAGTGCTGCTGCCACTAAGGGGAGGAAGTCACAGATCTCAAAGCTACTTATGATGGTGGAGATCCGGAGGAGATATCTGAATTGAAGGAACAGAGTCAGGTTCAGGCAACAAGTTAATCAACAGCAAGTTTTACAACAGCCCATGCGCACAGAGTACTCAAAGATCTCACGATGGGCGCGACAGACATCCTGGAGATGTTTCGCTTTCACAAGTGGAAGATGCTTATCCCAGACACCCTCTGCCAGCACAGGACAAATATTTCCCACATCAGTCTGCGTTTGGACCTAGGTCATTTGCAGAGGATCAACAATACCAGCCAAGACGAGATGTTTCTGATGTACCTGGGTCATTACCGGGTTCTATACTCAAACAGTTACACACAACGGCAGGACGCGGACCACCTCGATGTTATAGGTGTGGATATCTTGGCCATATTGCACGTGGATGTCGAGTCAAAGACTACGGATCATCTATAAGGCACCTTTAAACTTCTCAGGCCAGGTGGGAAGGGCCACCTATAAGGTGTACTTTGGGAGTCCTAAGGATAAGCAGGTACCAGGAAGATTAGTAAGGGACTTGCCAATGAAGGGAGATTATCATTGACAGTGTACTCAGTTAGCGCCTTGTTGGACACAGGAGCCACAGTATCAGTAATCTCAGAATCATTCCATCTTCAGCTTTGCAGCATATTCCCATACAGCACACTGGATGATGTCTTAGATATTGAATGTGCAGGAGGGAATCTCTGCCGTACCGGGATTTATAGAAGTTAGAGTTACAGCTGAAGGTAGAGGAGTTGCCACAAATGAGAAGTACACTGCTTATTCCCTGATTGTACCGGATACAAGATACAATGCTCGTGTACCAGCTTTGCTTGGAACCAACATTTTGAGATGTTTACTTGATGATTGTAGGAAGTCCTATGGACACAGGAGGTTTTACAGAAAGCGGATTTACACACCCGTAGTATTTAGCATATCGGAGTATAGTTTTGCATGACAAGAATCTTTCACGGAATGATGGCTAGGACTAGTTAAGAGTGCAGAGACAAGAGAAACGTCATCATTCCTCCTGCAAACAGTAGTAATGTCGTCATTGAAGGTACATTACAAGAGGGACTCAGAGTCACCAAACCGTCTGTGCGCCCTTTTACAGCCAACTCTACACTCTACTCTGCCAGATGATGTTGACATAGCTCCTACCCTCTCATTTCCTATGATGGATCAAGACCAAGATGCCATAGAGGTTCACGTATCTAATATAACAACCAGGACAGTTGTAGAGTACCACCAAGATCTTTACTTTGTGAGATACAGCCAGTCACGCTTCAAGGTCAACCACCTGGTCTGCCAGTAGACTCTACAACGCTTCTCGACCAAGTGGAGATAGATAAAGAGAGGACTTACATCTGATGAATTACAGAGGACTTGATGTCATTA
>NW_025766463.1:0-39080 GCF_003918875.1 Haliotis rubra
TATAGCTTGTGATGTTACCAATGGCCAAACTCGAGCTGGCCTGGCAATGTCATCATGCTCAGGAGGTCCTTCCAACACACTTCACTGTTCTCCAAATGCCATTGTCCATCACTTTAGCTTCTTTGCGCTTATTTGAAGCTTTCGCCTGAACATGCCCGGTACAGTCGTGGATGCACAAACAGAGCCTGTTCGGGGATCAGTTAACCACACAATTCATCACGCTGTCTGAATATACCGTCTTACACACAGTCTATATGAGCATATATCAGACTAAAACTAGATGTTATAGTTGGAATTGGTGCTATCACAGTCATAACTTGTTCATCATTTTATATCAATATGTTAGCTGACAATGCCCCAAAGATCTCCATTCGTGAAGCTTAGATATCCTTATACGAAAACACTAGACGCTATGGATTCTGGTGTTGTTAACAGCACGGATATGGATTGCCCATACGGACTGTGGACGTGTTGAGTGTTTTATGTAATCATACACGATGTATGTATACACGTTCATACCTTTAGATTGCACATATCAACGATTTTGTAGAAAGCGAACAACAGAAGCGTTCATCGTTTTATTAATGGTCATTCATTACAGTTTGTGGATGTATTTCAAAGCTATTGACTTGGCCATTTTGCTGAATGGATTTTACCGTCTCGATGTTATCAATGTGTTGAATTCCATGCAAGAATAGACACGTACTTCGTTGAACACTTTATGGAACAATTTTATGCACAAGTAAGTTCCCTTGTGGACATTATCCTCTTCAACCTTCAGGAAGGAAAGGGTAGAGATGAGGTGGAAACTGGTAATGAGGGGCGTTTATGGGAAGGGTAACACGTTTGGGGAAGGTAACAAAGTTATGGGTGATGATGAAGTGACATTTGCATGCAGGAGAATCGAATAAAGGAACAAAACATATGGAGACCAAAGAGATATATTGAAGGCTGGATAAATGGGAAAGAGAATACATCGGAAGATGTATAGATTCGTCGCAGAAGGAGGAAGTGGATTGGGAGAAATGGAAACAAATGTTAGGAGATAAGCATTTTTGATTTTGCTAACGAGTAAATCAAGGAGGCGATCGAGATCCTGCTGTCTGGTGCCTGTAAATAGTGCATGTGTGATCAACTATCTGTGGACAGGAGATTGAGATTATACGTCATGCACACACACACACACACACTACACACACACACATAACACACACACACACACACACACACACACACACATACACACACACACCTATAATAAAGCTGCTTACACTTGTCTTTCCCCTTTGAGGAAACCCCTACAGTTTCAAAGGTATAAATATTTTCTTTCAATCACTGACTCCGATTAACAGTTTACATAGTAACAGAGCATAAGTTCTAAATATATTGACGAACCTATTTACAAAAGATCAATTTACCTATAAATGAGTGAGTTTGACATCGGCAGCAGGTGTGAGCAGAAACCACATACACCAGGTAACAAGGCATCACAGATGTCACTTCACCATTCCAGTACATTACACGGTAACTACGTTCCAATCTACTGTTTGGCAACAACGTCCGCGCCTATCAGCACAATATATATACGCTATATACTCTTCACCGCAGAAAAACAACTGGACAAGCGAATAATCGCGAGGGCTCAAGCATCCGTCTAACAACACAGAAACCAAGGTCTCTCAATGTTTTATGCTGGCTTAATGGTGAGTGAAAAGTGGGCTAAGCGTGTTATCTGCTGGAGCACACGCTGCACTGGCGTACGTGTTACACTTACGCCACGGAGACGGACCATTTGTCGTCAAATTGTTCTGCCTTCCACCATGGCAGCAACTCTATGTCTCCGGTTTTTCATGATAACTGTGCTTTCTTCAAAGTAGCTCACACTATCAGCAACGTGTTTGTTAAGTCCAGCTTCGATTGTTTACTGATTACCTGGAAATAGCTGGAGCATTCACCGATGTGATGTATCAGTGTAGCTTTAAATCAATCATCCTTTTGCTGATCTACTAGGCAAAAAAGGCTGACATAACTGCAGTATTGTGGCTGCAATTGACTTTTGGTCCTAAACAATATACTAAGAAACAATAGCTATTCATAAGAAGGGGCGGTGGTTAAAGCGTTATTCGACACGCCGCAGACCCGGGTTCGAATCCCCACATGGGTTTAATGTGTGAAGCCCATTTCTGGTGTCCCCGCCGTGATGTTGCTGGAATATTTCTAAAAGCGGCGTAAAACCAAACTCAGTCAGTCAGTCAGTCAGTATTCATAAGAAATGATACTATGATATGGATCACTGATTAATACTCTTCTACGTGGGTCGATCAAAAAGTACGTAGACTAACTGTATTCTCGATGTCCAATGTTGAAAAGCTTATTTTGAAGGAATCTTCAGCAAAGTCATATCCAAAATTTCACATATATGGGTAATGTAGTCAACACATTGGGGTATAATATTGCTAACAAAACTGCAGAAAATGAAAAACGATCTGTCATTTGGTACCTCTTGGATAATGGTATGCCCCTCAGAGTATATCATATAAAATATGTTCAGTATAGTATTGGATGACTTCCCGTCATAATCAACAGTCAACCATTTGGATTACTTAATTTATATTTAGTCGAGGGCTGTTTAAGGACACTCCTATTTCAATCTTCCTAAAACATTGTGTCCAGATATTCAAGCTGGTACTGTTTACAATATATTGTGAGCTGACACTTGTGTGACCATTCAGTGTTTAGTTTGAACCCTTGGCATCATGTAAGAAGAAGTGGAAACATTAGAATAAGCTATGTCCTTATGATTACGTCATCTGAAAGGAGATGGGTAGTGTCTCCAAAACAAGCTCTTTCAGTCAACATGAAGGAGGGGAGACACTTTAACAAGCGACTGTAATTTCAAATTGCTTTTATGAACTTTAATATCTAAGTGTGATTCTAGGGGACTTCTATTAATCTCAAACACACACAAAAGTTCAAACAAAATGGGGATCGCGAGACTGGAACATAGCAATACCAAATTGTTTGAGCTCGACAGATAATATGTAGAAAATATAACATAAAAATAACTGCATTTGTTTTCTTGATGACTCTACATACTTTTTAATCGCCCCTGTATAACCATGTTAAATGTATGCATAAAAAATAGAGTAGGTTTAACAATTTCAAATCTGTCGAATACATATGTTCATGAATCGTATTAAAATTTTATGATTTCAGGTATTCGCTGAAGGCAACCAGTGGCATCATCACAAAACACACGCAAAGGCAAATCAATCATTCGTCTACTAAAGGACACGGGCTAGTGTTGTATAATTCAAAGTAGAAATCTACATCGGACATATATTGTTCCACAGGGGTGTCAATTCTGGAATCGCCCTCAAGATGTCCACCCTGGACTTGAAGTCACATGATGCTCTTTCGAGATCTTAGAGGTTATCCTTATGCTCAAACAGACAGAGAATTACCCCTAACTCTGAATCTCAGTATAGAGACGACACGGTCTCACTGACCTCCATAAATTCTGTTTCATGTGGAAGAGAATTGGTCGTTTTAAAAGGACACCGGATCATCGCAAGTTAGACGTCTTGGCTTTACAACCTCGCGCAAAATTCCAATTCATATGCATACAGATACAAATAAATACAGCAATTCTTAATGTAGTGAATGCATAGTACTTAACCCCTCTGAATGCATTTATGTCAAGATGCATGCCATATCTATAAAAATCATTAATACATGTGCACAAAATAACGTTAAACGTTATATTTAGAAGTTATACTACAACATGAAATATGAGATATAATGCAATGTAGCCTGTGTAACATGCAAATACAAGCAGAAGATCCCCCGATATGCAAGCAGATATGTCCACACACTATGAATGTCTGATAATAGAGGTTTAGTTGCTACAGCAAGGATATAATCAACAAAGTGGCCAACACGACCGGTCCTCGTTCCGCAATAATAAGCCTTCTCAATGAACACTTTCCACGGTTCGCCTTTGTGGGCTGAGATCAATTGTATATGGTAGAAGTCGCTTATGAGCTGGAATTAGTTGTCTAGCTTTGATGTAAGGACTTCTATTGACTGTTGTGATTGGGATAAAAAGGCGTGCATATTGGTTGAAATCCCTTGTGTTGTATGACTTGGCATTGCAGATTCCGCTCATATCTATTGATTTTGTTAAGAACCGTCATGATTCTTCACTATTTCCCATTTACTGGGGCTAATCACTCTGTATCAAACACATCAAATGCAACATTTTGCATTTTGAATAAAAGCGTCGTGTTGAAAAGAGAATGCATTGTCAAAGAATCTCGTCGATAAACATATTCTGAAAATATAGTGTAAACATGACATGTGTGAGAACTATCCCAGCAGTATTTGTGAAACTCCGGGTCTCAAAGATGTGTTTCTTTGAGTTCAGAGTGAATGCTCTTGATAGAGTTCTTTGAAACCATAATTTGCTTTCTGACATGTTACAGAAATAGAATTACTCTGAATAATCCAATAGCGTCAGTTAAAGGACAGCGAGCTTGAAAGAGTTAACAAAGTTCACTGTGCAAATACAAATGCATGTTTTATCTTGGCTAACAGGTTGAATTGAAAGTCACTTTCTGGTCAGGTCATATTGAGACAAATAAAGTTTGTTTCTCCCATTAACATGTATGGGATGAAATCATTAAACATGTACGTTCCACCAGAGAGAAACTCACCCTGAAAGTCCCCAGAGCCATGGAACAGGTCCAGTTTCGGGAGTGGATGCAAATGTGATCTATTTATATTCATGTTATCATTGCATGATTAAAAATCAATAGTTTTGTAAGAGTAAAAGTATCAGTCATAATCGATATAGCGTTTTAGTGCGGGCGGTAGGTAAAAGTGCGAAAATAATGTCAAGCCAGAGAGCAAGTAAAAGAAGCCTTCCAGTCGACCTGTATGATTTACTATATCCCGAATGATAACAGCTATTATTCATTCTGACAATCGTCGTTGATTGCTCAACAGCTCTTTCAGATGAATACGTATGTCACGAATAATTTCAAAGCTGATAGTAGACAATTCCTATACCCAATAAACTCCAATTCTTCAGCCAACAAGAAATGTATGCTGTAGGAATGATTGGTGTGAAAATGTAGTTGTACATCTACAAGCTCAGATACAATGGTATTACGGGAAGTATTTTTCAGATATAAGTCTTGAGTGACGAACATCTTTTTGGCCATATTTTTGCACCATCGTCTGTGCAGGATGCCGGATGCTCACAGCTGACATGGCCATGCTCATTATTGATTGTCTGAAGGTGTCACAACGAAAAGTCAACGCCAATTACACCAATGTGAACCACTGATTGCACACCGGACACACATTCGTTGTTAGGAGGCTGTTTGGGAAGCAAATACGTCCAGCAATGAAAACGTTTGATTAGTCTAACGTGCTTTATCTTTATCTTCTAGGATAATCTCAAGGACACTTGTGTTGATATTTGTTGCTGGTTTTGTTGTGATGGCGTGTTTGGCCTTTGCATTGTTTCTTTGTTTCTGTCTACGTCTGGTGATTTTCATCCAGTTCACCCAAGGCATTTATCATTGTGATAAACACTTTTCAGTATTCAATCTCGTTGGCTTACTCGCCCATCCTACTCATGTTACCTTCAGTCAACGGCCTACTTGATTCAACACTCCTGTTTCTGTGTAAGTTGCCAGTTTATATAACTTTTGGAGCCCAAGCCATTTGTGTGGAATCACCCACTTCAGTCTACTGACCATTCCACTTCTATGAACCATGACACAGGAAATTTACTTTTGTCTATTTCATTATTCGAGGGGAGGGGCAATGTTGGTCCGAGGTGCCGCAATTAGTTGAGCAGAGCTGCGTCCTTTGGTCAGACCCACAACCTATGATTGTTCGAATTTCGGTTTACCATACGCTCAAAAAGTGATGAACCTGCATCTCTTCGGGCATTTGTTCCCGTATAACCTTCTCGACGTAATAGGCGGTCAGGTAGCCTAGTGGTTAAGGCGTTCGCTCGTCACGCCGAAGGCCTAAGGTTCGATTCCAAAGATAGGTACAATGTGTGTCCCGCGACGTGATATTGCTGGAATATTGCTAAAATAGGCGTAAACTATACTCAGCCACTCACTCTCAACATAAGATAACTGGAACGTTGTCAAAAGCGGCGTTGATCCCAAACGCCCTCTCGTCCTTCATGGAGCTATATCTTATTCCTTGTATGAAGCCAGTTGTTAGCACTCATGGACACCGTCGTTAACCACTCTTTTTCATACTGTGTCCACTGTTCTCAGAAACCACGCCCATACCTACCCTCAAACTGAAATCCAAATCCACAACCGCAGCTATATCGACACCACTCTGAACCACACCATAACACATCCTACCCAACACCATAACACACCCAAAACCATGTTTGTTTGTTTGTTTGTGTATTTGTTTGTTTGTTAGGGTTTCTAGTAAGCTAGGGGATGCGAAATTGTCAACGATTATAATAAAAAGACATTGGTTTCCCGAGTTCCTTACTTGCTGGCCTAAAATTACAAATGCGTAAAAATATCTACATGTTAAAACGTTTATTTGCTTAAGGCGGCACCAAACAATATCCCAGCGGTCTGTAAATAGTCGAGACTGGTCAGACAATCAAGTGATCAACAGCATGCCTGACTGACTGTGTTTGGTTTTACGCCGCTTTTAGCAATAATCCAGCAACATCACGGCGGGAACACCAGACATAGGCTTCACAAATTGTACCCATGTGGGGATTCGAACCCGGGTCTTCGGCGTGACGAGCCAACGCTTTAACCACTAGGCTACCTCAACAGCATGAGCATCGATCTACACAACTAGGGATATGATGACCGTGTATGAACCAAATCAGCGAGTCTGATCACCCAATTCGCCTCTAACGACAAGCAAAGGTTGCTGAAGACCAATTCTGATTCGGATCTTCTAACATGTTTAGAGATTTAAATGTTTCTTTATAGCCCTATGTTTATAGTAGGCGTAGCTGATGCTGATCATAAAATTCCAGGGCCTAGATTTTCGAAGCTCTCTTAGCGCAAGATAGTCGTAAGTTAATGTTAATGTATGGCGCCAAGACTATCTTAGCGTTAAAGCTTCGGAAAATCTGGGCCCAGGAAATATGATAAATATACTTGCTATTGTAATTATCATTGTTCGTATACATACATGTTTTGTGCCCAGGACCACCACATCAAACTATTGTCTGTAATGTCAGCCGCGAGAGCTGATCAGTGATATTTAAGAAATACAAATAACAGTTGATGCTTCATTGACAATTTCAATCAAGGTATGGGAGGGGCTTGATGACCTCAATCTTATGAATTCTGATGTCAAATAACGCCATTGCTTGGTCCATTGCCTACATAGAGAAAAAGACTCGATCGCGACGTTATCTTGTTTACAATAGAAACAGGTCTTTTCCGTCTATAACTTCTCTTTTTATCACTTACCTAACTTTAATACATCACCTTCAGTACAAGCAGTCTGAATGCTAGAGTGTAATGAAGATTTATAACATGAGATACATAATCACTATCAATCAGTTTCAATAATAACGCAGAATGTAGGTCAATATGCACTCCACTTGTAACGAAGCATCAGACGTGTTATACTAATGTGACAGGTAGCAAAGGAGTAATATCTCAGACCTGTCATGGAGCGGTTGTTCGGATGTCGTATAAAATCGAGAATAAGGTCAGTTTCTCGCCGCTTGTGGTTACGAAGAGAATTACACATTGTTTAACTATCCCCGTTGAGTACTAGTTTTATTTCAGTGTATCTGTAAACGTATCTAACGACCTATAGATATGTTTTGAAATACACTAGTTGCAATATATAAGAGGTATCACGGGTAACGAGATCTCAAGTGGTGAAATTTAGATATTGCGCACTCAAATATTACTCACAGTTGCCATTCCACGTTGAAAATAGACTTGTTTGATGAAAGGCTGCATGAAGGGTGGCGTATGAAAACAATGCTCGAAGTCGAAGTCCGCAACATTTTCTCCCAAGAGGAATATATGAAACGATTTGATGTTCTTAAGTAATTTTCATGATAGCATTTATGTACACAAGCAACACCAACTAGAAAAAGAAGTTGCATTCATCAGAAATCTAGCAGAAACCTGGGTTCAGCGTAGTAGGTGAGTAGAACGTCAATGACGACAGACTCATCGCGTCCGTCCACGTCATGTTTGTCTTGTAATTTCACACGGGTCACACAACTAAACAAAGAAAGGACAAGTCATTTAAACAGTTTTAATCCATTGTGATCAATGAGTGACGCTTATTTGAAAACACAAGTATTGATTGCCTTACTCATTGTGGTTTTCGCGGCCATTCGGTTTGTATTTGAAATGTGGCTTTAGCGGCAATTGGTATTTTTCAAATGTGGCTATTCCGGGCGGCCGCCGTATTTTAAGCTGAACCAGGGATGAAAGAGAGGATGAAAGATGCACGACAGGTGAGTTCATCGGCTCTCCCGGTTGATACGAGAACAAACGGTCAACTTGTTCAAGGGGCGCATTTCTCATTTACCAAACGAAGTTCAAATTTGTAAATTGACACATCAGCATATAGTTCCAAATTAAAACAAGAGTTAGGGACTACTTCACACTAGACTAAGCACACTAGGCTAAGCACACTAGGCCTAGACCATGGTATTAGTTTCGATGCTTGGTATGCCGAGAAATATGAAATTTCCAAGTTTAGGTTAACACTGCTGGATTTGAATGTATGCTCAACGTTTCTTTGAAAGGCCACAATGTCATTTCATTGTCGAATTACATCTAAAACAATAAGATAACACCGGTTCTGTATCTCTTTTTCCCGGGAGGGGGCACCCGAGGATGCATTTGGTGCCGAAAATGCAAGGGCGTGTTACCACAAACATGGGTGTGGTTTGGGGGTATAAGATTTGAATCCAGGTCCAGCTTTTCCGGTTGTGCCCGTTAAAGATACAAAATGTGGCTATGAACGTGCCAAGGTATGCAATGGCTCTTCGTGTTACTATAATGGGAGCGAGTTATAAATAATGAGAATATTTCTAACACGCCTTTTCCAGGCTAGATATCCTGCACATTTTAGCGCACAATCTTATCATTATTAACCCAAGCTGCATGTAAGGCGCTAGAAGGTTAATAGTCTCACGACTTATTTCACCGGGTATCCATTGTCTACTGGGTGAACAGAAGCAATTTTGAACAAACTCACTTGCCTAAGGTGAGATCACATGTATAACATGTGCTTCGTCGTAGGGCAGGACTGAGGTCCTAGAAACTCTCAGGAGTCAAGCTGTCACACACGGTCACCCATTTAAATACTCTCTCCGCGCCCATCGTTGCTTAACTTCAACTAAATTGTGACCTGAGCTATATGCACAGGACCACACATCAAATCAAATGAATACTGGAATTGATCTTGTTTGATGTAGATATAAAGTCATAACGTGGGGTAAAATAGGTGGATGCCTCTTGGCAAATAACCTACATTCATACATCAGAGCCAAATATTCACTTAACGTTAATAGACTAATTTTATATCTCGACATTAATACGATTTTGCATTATGGAAGCACCGGTCCGTAACGTGTAGGACAAACCTGTAAAGAACGTGAATAGATATTTCTTTGTTGGTAAACACTGTTTATTTAGGTAGTTTGAGAATGCCGAATGGCCCAGGAATGTTTATTTTGATTGATTATACCACCGTGATATTTCAATCAAATGAGAAGGTATGTCATGACTTGCAATGGCACTAGATTGACTGTTTAGAAGTGTCATGAAAAAACCATCCAGTAGTCCCCATTTTGAACTTCCGTGTACCAAAGAAAACTTTCCCACTGTGCAGAAAAACGCAGAACGCAGAAAAGCCCACATTAATCGTGGAAATAGCAACATAAACACATTACCTCGCTACTGAAACAGTAAAAACTGCAACGAAAAACTATGAAACTGCAACATTTTCATAGTTTTCATAGTTATCAGCGAACTTTGACCTCTACTGCGCATGCGCATTACGATCCGGGCTTCTTTCCAATTTCCGAGCAACCGTGAATCGCCTCGCGTAAAAAAAGTATTAAATATGTCGAAATAATTGCTGTCAATTGTTTCATACGAATGGAAAGTAAACTAAACAAGTGTGCACACAAGTATCATGATGATATATGCCAAATTACACAACAGAAATACTTAAAAAGGAATGTAACTTTTGTCCAAGCTGGAAAATGTCAACATGCAGTCGAGAATTCCTCTTCCATGTGCGCATGCGCAAAATCGAAGTTGCGGGCTCCTCGTTTTATGATGCAGTGTTAGCGATTTAAAGTTGCCGTTTTCACTGTTTCAGTAGCGAGGTATGATGTTTATGTTGCTATTTCCACGATTAATGTGGGCTTTTCTGCGTTTTTCTGCACAGTGGGAAAGTTTTCTTTGGTAGGCCCTGTTAGGATACAGAGCCAGAGGACGTATTAGACATATGTTGTTATACCCAGAGCACAGGGCAGTACGACTAGCTTGGTGTCAAGCTACTCAAGGAACGGGTTACGCTGAACGTTTCGCATACACGGCGATGGACATGTACTTATGATACAGTCGGCATCGTAGTACAATAAATTCAGGTTTTATTGAGATGTCTTTTGTACATGTAAATGTCTCGTCATCTCTTTTACTTACAGAAATGTAAAGCAAGTATTATACGACAGTGTTACTAATTCTTCAGCTGGGTTACCTTGCACTCTCCTTGTCCGAATACCAGGTATATGAACTGTGGAATGATTGTACAGTGCTCTTTGCCTGCATTGTAGGATGATTGTACATTGCTTATCTGTATAGTAAAGAGATTTTCAACATGTCCTTATGAAAGTAGTGTATGATAGTTGAACACTTTAATCTTATCGATGAATATGTCTGAAATATTGCCCAGGTGACGTTAAACCTTTAACTCGCTCATTCACTCAATCTTATCGATGTAATAAGGGATTATTGTGCAGAGTATCTATGCATGAAATATGGGGTGATGTACAGAGCGTCTTTATGGATACAATGTGACACGATTGTCAGTATCCTTGCATGACGTGCACTATGAGTGTAGTGACTGGCCTTAGGCATGTAACCGCCTCCGTGGTGTAGTGGTTAGAGCGTCCGCCAGGAGAGCGGAAGGTCGCGGGTTCCATCCCTGACCACGTCATACCAAAAGACGTTAAAATATGGTACTTGTTGGTCCCCTGCCTGGCGCTCGGCATTAATGGGTTCAACAAGGACTGGTCGGCTCGAGTCAGTATAATGTGTCTAGGAGTGGGGTATTCATGCTTCACTGCGGCATGGTATCTCAGTGAGCTAGCACTATAAAACCAGCTTCAGTCTGGGCTAGTACAAGCATCCGCACATACACATACACACACATACACGTCGTCATATGGTGAAATATTCTCAAGCACGACGTTAAACCCAATTTCACGTCACCTCACCTCACCTCACCTTAGGCATGTAGAAATATTGAACTGTTTGACTGTTGAACACCGTGTAATGTAGGTTGACTGTATATTGTACTTCTGCATGTGAGTGAGTTCAGTTTTTGCAATGCAGGGTGGTTAAACACGATGCACAGAACGCCCTATTGAACTATATGATGGTTAAACACCGGACGCAGAGCCAGATGCAACACCTCTAGTACCACAACATTTAAGTGCACCCTATCCAATCTAATGACCTGAAATCACAGAGCGATCAATGATATTGTATGCAATCAACCGTATGTAATTTTAACAGTGTAGGCACTGTACTCCTCTTGGAAGTGTCTATCACTCTATTGCAGAGACGCCTATTGGAAGTTAGGTCGCTTTCGAAATAGTGTTGTCTTTGACGCCATTGGGGTATGTCAATATGTCACTAGATTAGATCGACATATTATCCATGAAAAAATGATGGCACATTCTACTCGTGTGGACGGATGACACATGATGCTTTCTTAAGGGTTCCTTTTCTAATTGTTTTGGTGGCTCATTACGCAGTTCCTTAAAGGTTACATGGCTATTCACGAACACGATTGTGCATTGTGCTTCCTATTACTGAAGGTCTGTGGTCGTAGCGACTTGGCTGGACTCTTCTGTTACATAAATGTCCAGTAAGGACTGCATACATGTAATTCTATTCTAAATGGAATTAATATAACTCGTCAATCTTATTTTAGTTGCACATTTAATTACAACTTCTAGAATGCCAATCAAAGAAGACATTTAATTACACTCTGGTGTTGCATAAGTATGATTAGATACATTTATCACTGTCGTAGCCTGTTATGCTCTTTTTTCCTGGACATTGTTCCAGACGTATTAGGATAACACAATGTAATGATATTACACGAGAACCCAAGGTCAACAGTTGATCTCGTACGAGCCAGAAGCCAGGTGTATAGATTAAACCTTGCAAGAAGACATCATTTCAACTGAACGATGTAAATTGTTATTGTTATTATCTCTTTCCAATCTTAAGTTAAATTAATGTGAATTGGATAATTTATATCGTCACATTAAGAGGATCAGCATATTTCGACCGCCACTTTCTCCGTGCTACTAGCAACGACTGGTTTTACCTACAAAGAGTAGTCCATGATTTATGTTACCTCGACAGCATTGATTCCAAATTAAAAGCTTTTTGGTTTCTATACAATTTGGTCGCTGATGGTAAAGCAACGACAGCATTCCTCAATTATGCGCCATACGTAGTTGATCGTGAGGGGAGTGACAGCTTTTAGTCGGGCGGAGTCGCATCCAGCTACATGGGGAAAGGCAAAGAAAGCAGAAGAGAGAGAGAGTGGTGCAGGAGGGTTGTGGGCTGCATAATCACATTATCTCTCTGGCATATGCAGAATGTCAGCAAGACGATTACATATCCATGGAAACAGAATCGGTCATAACTGAAGCAGATCACGTTAAGGGACAGACATCTCAGCTGTACATACATATTCTGACTTTTGCTCACATGTAAATCGAGTCTCTCCAAGACCTGATCTTCTTCTACGCGCGCAACTTCAGGAAACACAGACTGAATGCCATTTCCATCATTGACTGGGACCTGTTTTCTTCCCAAACATGAGAGGGCGTACAGTGAATGAATGAATGAATGAAAGAATGAATTGTTTATTAACGTGTCACGCATAAAATTACAAGGTATACACACAATAAATATACAAAGGTAAAATATATTATGCAGGGCCTCAATAGGCCGAAGAGACACGGTATAAAACTGTAAAATATAACTTATTTCAATAAGATAAAATAACCGTACAGTACAATGTATATATAAGGTACATAAAATTGTAAAAATATTTAATAAAATAATGACTACATAGAATTAGTTGAAATATTCTTAAAACGTTTACGGCGATAAAACATCTTAAAACACATTAAACCTAAGTTAGATAAAGAAAGCAGTGAAGATAACAAAAAATAAAATTTAAAATCTAAAGTATTACAAGTAAAAGATGTGTTACTGAATGTATTAGGTAATACAGTAAGACGTATGTCCCTCATAAAAGGACACTGTAAAAGAAAATGTTTTCGTCCTCAACACATGAATGGCAACAGTATTTACATATTCTCAGATCAAGTGGGGTAGGAGGGTACTGTAACGGCCCGTTTCCACTTCTAGTTTTAAAGAGCCACAGCGTAACGAGGCAAGTATGGAACGCTTGAAACGTGGGAGATTGAGGTAGGGTTCGGTTTTTAAAGTAGTTTTGAAAGTTCTGTATGTTCTCAGCTTTGGTAATGCCTTAACTTTTCCTGCCAACAATTCACGTCGATTTATTTGGGGCGAGCAGTGATCGTATGGATTTTCCAGCTTGTACTTCTGTCGGTCCTGTTTAAAAGTCCACTTAGTTCAAATTCATTAAAACATTTAAAACACTGTTTACCCATGATTTACTATAACGCTTTGGACCATGCATGAACCGTTGCTGAGAGTGATCCTTTGTAAGTTCTCTCGAGACGACACCACAGTCGAGCTGCCTCTATATACACTCTGTGCTGTGGGTCAGGCCAGCCCATGTCCCCCTGACGGCGATGTTGGGCGTGTTGCGTGACACCCAAGGAAACTCTTGCTGCGCGGCGCTGTATAGTGTACATCTCCTGGTACTTGTTCACTCCCCAGATTCCAGAACAGTAGCTTAAAACTGGCTGTACAAGACTGTCCAATAATCGAGTAAAGACGCTGAAGTGCATGTCGCCACATGTGTTGTATTTATGGAGAAAGGAAGCCTAGAGCCCTTGAAGATGACTTGATAAGTTCTTTAACAGCTAGTCCCATGTCACAGTGTTCATTCAGCCATATCCCCAGGTACCTGTAACTGTCAGCGTACTCAATCTCCATATCCCACATCGAAACACTTGAGTGCACATTGTTGAACTTTTCTGTCTGAAGAGAAGAACTTTAGTTTTCTCCTTGTTAATCTTGAGTCTCTACTTTGCACTCCAAGCATGTAGGATATCTAGCAGTTGTTGTAGTCTGTTAGCATCAGGGGATAACAGTACAATATCATCTGCGTAGAGCAGTACAGAGACGTTGATGTCATCGATCTGCACACCACAATTAGCCGATTTCAGTTCATTAGCCAGGTCGTTGATGTAGATGGAGAACAAGGTCGGCGAGAGTACACAGCCTTGCTTTACGCCCGAGTCCACCGGGAACACACCGGTGCTGAACTGGTTAACTTTAACAGAGCATGTGACGTTATCGTAGAGGGACCTGATTGCTGCTAATAGGTTTCCTGTGACACCATATTCCATCGACCCGTGAAGATCCGGGCTAGAATAGGTCTTCAGCAACCAATGTGCTTGCCATAAAAAGGCGACTATCTTGTCGTAAGAGGCGACTAACGGGATCGGGTGGTCAGTTTCGCTGACTTGGTTGACACATGTCATCGGTTCCCAATTGCGCAGACCGATGCTCATGCTATTGATCACTGGATTGTCTGGTCCAGACTTGATTAGTTACAGACCGCCGCCATATAGCTGGAATATTGCTGAGTGCGGCGTAAAACTAAACTCACTCACTCACCATATTCCATCAGCTTGAACCACAATAAGTCTCGGTTGATTGAATCGAACGCTTTTTTAAAATCAATAAAACATGCAAATGTTTTCTTTTTTGTATTTTTTCTGTTGTTAACGATGCTGTGAAGTGTATACACGTGGTCCACACACGACCGTCCCTTTCGAAAACCATTCTGTTCATCAACCAACAGGCCTTCAGATTCTAAAAATGAGGATAGTCTGTGGTTTATGACGTCGGCATATATCTTTGATGGGATCGATAAAACAGTAATGTGTCTGTAGCTATAGGGGTCTCTTGGATCTGTTTCTTTGCTTGACTTTGTAATCGGTGTTATCGTTCTTCGACTCCATATCTCAGGTATGTCACCACTGTTAAAACTGTACTTTTTACAAGAGTTCAATACAAACTTCGTTCTTGAGTACAGATGAAGCGATATTGTCTAGACCGGCTGCTTGTTCAATTTAGCCCTCTCGATTGCTTTTCGTACCTCCTCTATGGTAATTTCAGAGATTAAAACGGTTGAGCAACTTGTATTCAGATCCATATTATTCAATTCATCTTTAATATGCGTTAGATGTTCATCATCGAAACCAGAGTTGTCATCCTGTGCTTGATATAAGTGTCTGTAGTCACTCTCCCATCGCTGTACGACAGCATCAGTCTCAGTGTTGACACTTCCGTCGCCATCAATTACCGCCATAGGAATGTTTGTCTTCCGGTCGTTGGCTGTTCCAAGTTTTCTCAGTTCCTTCCAGAAGTCACGTGACGAGTCGTGCAGCATCTCCGAGAGATTATCCTTCTTCAACTGCTGGTATCTCCGCTTAGCCTGTCTCAACAACATTTTGTTAAACAGTTTACGTTCACAGCAGAACTCGTGCTTCAACCTATCCTTCTCCTGTTTCGATCCTTTGAATCTAAGCCAGCTTCTTTCTTTCGCCGACACTGCAGAAAACCTGGCATCTAGTTCGTCATTCCAGTATGGCTTGGTTTTACAGCGCTTAGCCTTGTGAGAGTAAGGTCCGTTTGGGATTCGTTTGCTGGGTAACTTTTCCTTCATTTCCGACTCGAGTAACTGTGTGAAGTGACCATAGGCTGTGTTGATATCTCCGCTTGCTAGAGCTGATTACATCAGACCAATTGTTATGTCCACTTGAACTGCAGCGTTGGAGTCATTAAGGAAAGATTCAGGAATGTCCGATGTTATATAACAAGTGTTCCCACATCTTGTAACTTTCTCACATTTATCTGGTTTCTCGCCTGTCAAATCTAAGTCAATAGTCCACTCCAGTAAACTGTGATCCGGTGTCTTTTCACATGCCTCAAGATTGAATGATCTTTGAACATCAGAAACTAGTCGAACATTAAAATCAACACACCATGATAATTGCTCATATGGCACTAATACATAGTCAACAACTGATTTTCCGCGATATGAAACATGAGTAAAGTCTCGGGTACCGATCCTTCCATTTAACATACATATATGTGTAAGTCATGACGTCGATCAAAAGGTTACCGTGACCGTTCTCAACCTCGTCGATTGCAGTGCGTGGGGTCACGTGATCCACCCCCGCGATGAAGTCCGTGCAGCTCGCGCATCTCGCATTGAAGTCACCGCACAAGTACAACCGACCTAGATTTTGATATTGACACACATGCTCGTGCAAAGTGTTGAAGAACTCCTCTGAGTCACAAGGTCGTGTCGACCTTTCAGGGGGCAGATAGCATACACAAACACAAAACACCAAATCAGTAGTTTTAGAGGAAAATTTGAGCCATAAAATGTCTTCTTCAGTTTGATCTAACACAGTCACATCAAAACACTTTAAAAAGTCATTTTTAACAAAAACACCAACACCTCCAGACCCCCTCTTCGCATGTACATGCCTGGTTGACCTGTTATTACCGTACCACTGATAACCTTCACAACATGTTAAAACATCATTAGGGTTTAAAAACGTTTCACATACAGCAAAACATCGTAGTTACAAGATTCAATAACTGATTTTCTAAAATAGGAATTGTCATTGTCTTTAATTGAAAATCCACCCACGTTCCAGAATCCTAGACGGGCACACCTCTAATGTTTATGTTGAGAGTTGATTTTCATCAACCTACCTCCTGTCACAGTGAGGATAAGTCTTGTCCTTGCCCAGTTCACGGAGTAGCGTTCTCAGGTTAGCCTCCGATTTTGTAGCCTCTATAGGAATGTCATGTTCGATATACACTCTATCATAATGTTTGCTATTCTTGAGTTTGGATTTGTTTTTGAACACTTGTGATTTCTGTTCAGGCGAACTCAGAGTTGCTATCACAACGCCAGGGTATTTCCCGGTCCCTCGTTTTTCTTTCCTCACAGCATTCTTCACAAACACATCTTTAAGTTTAAGTTCATCTCTAATGAGGCCGATGACTTTACCTTTGGTGATTGCGCTGTCTTGTAGTTCCTTGGCGTCTTCATGCAGGTTCTTGATGATGATGTTACACTCCCGTGTGTCGTCTGCTAGCTTCCCGCCCTTTACCGCGCTGGCGTAGGTAGTCTCCATCTTGGATAGATTGGAGTGTAGTTTGTCAATCTCTCCCTGAAACTCGTCTCTCACTTTTTGTAGTTCACACGTTATCGTTAATTTCAACTTTTCATCAATCACCTTTTCTAGATTCTTGGTTATTCTTTCCTCTAAGTTCACTTCAAGTCTATCAATTCGTGAGTTCACAGATTCAAATTGTTTAGTCATATTTGATAGAAGATCGGAAAATAGGTTCCGAACGCTTGATTCCGTACATATAGAGTCTTCTTTGAGAGCAGCTTGACCCGAGTTACAACTCACTGTTCGTTGTGATGACACGTCGGACCGTCTCGCTTCGTTAGGCGCCATTACTGTCGACACGTAGCTTTCGGCTTCTGTGTAGTCTTCTCGGAGTTTTTTTCTGCAAGTTGTCGTCGTTTTCATCTCGATGTCGCTTTCGGATGGTTTCTACATCAATAGTAGACATTGTCTCACCTTTTTTGAGTACGATCGACTATTATTTATAGTATAAACCAAGAGAAATCTTATGATTTCAGAGAGCTCTCAAAATCGTGGCCCGCTCGCTCCCGACATGCGCAGTTCTCCATATGTCAGACATCCCAATACTCAGACAGGTTAAAACAACAAACCAAATGGTTGAGTGCACAGATAATCACCTGCCTGTTACCTCTAAATCAAATAGGAATAGCCATAAGATAAATAACAGAACAGAACTTTATTACACTCAGACCGATGAGGTAACAATGGCAAATGCATATGTAGCCACGCCCCCTACTGAAAGGTTTGTCCCGCGACAAATGTAAAACAAACATATGTGCTGTTATATTGTTGGACAACCTGCTTGATGGTGCCACGTACACGTCCTTCACTGTAATGTTTATGCATACATGCACATCTGCATCTTATGAAACCTGTTTATAAGTTTACTGAATACAATAATTCAGCATAGTTTCACTTTTTAAAATCTATAGCACATGTACTTTCTTCATTTATGGAAAGGTGCAGATTATATTTACAGGCACAGCAAACCATTATATTGTATGTACAACTTGTGTACGCAGAAAATATATGATACTAAATCCTCATCACCTGTCTCTTCCTGTGTGACAGGTATCTCATGATATGACTGCTCATAGATAACAAATGACCAGCCACTGTACTGAACGCAATTACTCATCATGATCAAAGGCTTATACAGCGTTTGGTAAATGAACTCATGTCGTCGAGAAAGGGGATTGTGTGATGTGTTTACAGAGGTAAGTTATTGGTACTCTTCATTGGGAGTGGATACTAAAATGGTTTTTATGTACATTGATTGGATAAGATATAATGTTTTAGAGGTTTGAGGTCGTGAGAAGACTGGGGTAAACCTGTTCCTACTCAGATGTGTAAAATACTGGGTCTGTTTACATTACATTATAGGAAGGCGGTGGCTGAATATGTAAAATACTTTACGCTTTCAGAGAGAACGAGTGTAAAAACAAAACAACAGTTTCCACTGAATCTTTCATGATCATGGCAAATCTAAGCGACAGCAACAGCGACTTTGAGCTAAATTTAGAGCTGAGCGACAGTGATGTTTTTATTCAGTGATACGTCTGAAGAATCCAGCAGCAGCGGACCGGACACCAACGCCAGGCTCGACAGCAGACATTGCCCCCAGCATGCAAAAGATCGACTTCTTGAAGATGTTCTTCACCGATCACGTCCTTGACATCATCGTCGGCCAAACCCACCTATATGCCCAGCAACAGCAAGCTAGACATGGACGAGACGTAAATTCGGCTCCTGTTACCAAAGAAGAATTCCGAACATGGCTGGGCATTTGAGTGTTCATGTCTGTGAACCATCTACCAAACATTGACATGTACTGGTCAGAGGACTACCTGTTTGGCGTCCACAGTGTAGCAGCCATCATGAAGATAGACCGAATGAACAAGATATCCCAGAACCTCCATGTCGCAGACTCCAGCAACAATGTGGGATGAGGCCACGGAGGACATGACAAACTACACAGGATTCGACCTGTGCTTGAGATTCTGCGTGACAAGTGCCGTACCCAGTACAACCCTCACCAGAACATTAGCATTGATGAAGCTGTGGTGGCATTCAGGGGTAGACTTGCCTTCAGACAGTACCTGCCAGCCAAGCCCACCAAGTACGGAATCAGGTGTGGATGACGGCAGACCCAGAGAACGGTCACGTCAGTGATTTCCAGGTGTACGCCGGCAAGGATAACAGTACCGCAAAAGTTGGACTTGGATCCAGAGTTGTCATGGATATGATCTCCGGTGTGGAGGACAGGTATCACATTGTGAACTGTGACAATTATTTCATGAGTCCACAACTATGTCGGAGTCTACTTGACGTCGGCACATATGAAAGAGGCACAGTCAGGAGCAACAGGAAGGGCTTTCCGAGTTCCGTTCTACACTCCAAGTGTGTGAAGAACCAAGGAGACATGGTGGTCGCCCAGAAAGGAGATTTGGTGGCAGTCGTGTGGAAGGACAAAAAGGTGTGTAAAATTAAATTTACGTTTCAATAAATTAAAATTGCATAATATAAGCTTGCAGCTCTCGTGTATTTAGCAGTTTCTTACTAAAGATCTTGCCACCTCTCCGTAATTATCTTATCCCGTGTAATTATCAAGTGTACCAATGAACTCTTGTCAAGCCCCCTGTCCTACAGACGTGAAACAATACAACGACCACACGAACGGTGTCGACCGAGCAGACCAGATCAGGAGAGAGCTTATCACCTACCGTACCAGCAAGAAGTGGTGGCACTATCTCTTCTGGTTTACCTTTGACGTCGCCGTCGCCAACGCCTTCGTCCTCATGAGAGACTCGCAATCCCACCGACAGATGACAAAGTCACACAGAACCAAGCCCAGAACCATGCTACAGTTTCGTATCGCCCTATCCAAACAACTGATCGGCCAGTTCCAGGGCATGAGAAAGAGGAAGAGAATATCTAACAAGGATGGAGCAGGGACGTCCCACTGGCCCTCAATGTCTGAGAAGAGGGGACGATGCCGTCAGTGCTCCAAGGCTGGCAAACGACGAGAGGTCAAATGCAGACGTTCAAGCTGTGAAGTGTTTTTTGTGTGTTGACTGTTTTGAGGCTTACCATAAGGACTTGTTTCAAGGACGATAATAGTTTATGCTCTAGTTCTGTACGCAAAGTATAAATGATACTGAATAATATTTCTATTCAGTTGCATTTCGATCGTTATTGTTTTACTTATCTAAATACTAAGAAATGCATGTTCAATATCTGAGAACAAATATACTCGCCAAAGAGTCAATCCACTCCCATTTGTCTTATGTGTTTATTTCATACATCGCTACAATAACTGAATCTATGTTTACAATACACCAACTGCTGCATGATAGTTCATACAGCCGAAACTTGGCATATCGATTTCTCACCGATACAGCCAATAATCAATCTCTATCCAAGCTGTTGAATGACTAAGGTGTTCATCAGAAATTTAGGCCACACCCCATTACCTGTCCCTTCCCCTGTGACAGGTGTCTCATGATACGATTGGTCATAGATAATAAATGATCAGCCTCTATATTGAGCAATTGAGATACAAAATGTTCTACTCGTGAAACTTGATCCCATCCCATCAAATGTATCATACAATATGTATATGTTGAATGGTTATGTATGTTTGCAGTGTTAAATCATGATGAAAACTATGAATCTGCTCTATGTTACTTACATACGCATTGGTACTTTCCATAAAATATTCAGTATACACGAGCAATGTATTGGCAAAAAAGTTACTTTTGCAGACGATTATAAAGTATGTAAGTCCCTTCGTCTTCAAAATCTATGATTATCTATAATATATAATCCTGTAATCTGAAACGATTCTTTGAAAAATTAAATCAATATGATGATAGAGGAAGAATTTGTTTATTTACGCCTCATCTCGTACATAATAAGACTACATATGTGTTGATAATATATTGAACATCATTGAAAATGCACCAGTCTAAAATTGTCCATATTTTCATCAAGATGGATTTCAGCATGACAATGATCAATGAATATAACTAACATGAAGTCGAAGGGCATGACCAGTAGAGAAAAATGCTTTAGAAACAAATTCCTGTCCACAGTATGATTCTTAATTCCAAAATGCATCAACATGCAACCATGCCATGTTGACTGTGACATTAAAAGTAGGTGTATGAGAACCGATTCTCATTGCTTCACTAACGATCGTGAAACGAGAACAGAGATGCCGAAGTTAACACCTCACGAAAGAGAACGTGCACTAGGCATGATTCAGGTTGGCACCAGCAGCAGGGATATTGCTCGACAACTTGGACTTGGCCACTCCACCATTGTTAGGCTTTATAGACGACATCAGTAGATAGGTAGCACCCGTGAAGTAGTAGTACAGTGGGGATTCTGCATCACATGTGGCTTAGAGGCTTATTTATGGGAATTAAGCACCCCAGTCCCCCTTAAAAATAGTGAGTGTGTAGCGCGAGCCATACTACGAGCTCGCCAGGTTACAAAAGATAGAAAGGTTAAAAAAATAGCAAAGTACCCTTATAAGACTTTCATCACCTATTAAATATGAGTGATGATAGATGAATATCATCATTCCCGCTGAAAGGATATTGTGCGAATGGTTTGACCCCACCAAAACGCAGTCTATTTTAGATCGCTTAGGGTCTACCGACGGCGAATTACAATGGCTCATCACGTTGATATGCAAACCGCTTTTAAACAATGGTGACGTACTTATTCGCCACCATTTAGAGACGCATGATATCACCCCCGATATCATCATCAAACTTAAAAAATGGCCAGTTGAAATAACGCATCAGCGCGATTATATTCGTCGATTATTTTACGACTCGTTTCTTCATGACAAGCAATTTCGACGAGCTAAGGCTTTTGTGCTGGCATGCAAAATAGAAGCATTGTGTTATTCGGCAACGATCGGTCATTGTGAAAAAAAGGACTACTATGATAATACGAAATTGGGATGCTATGGAAATAGTGCAGCGGTATTCATCTACATGCGGCGAGGTGAACGCCAATCTCGATCCGCTGTCCGAAACGTGTCAGTTATCGGGTCCGTATTTAATCAATTAATGACTCGATCATCAATTATCTCTGCTAAAAATATGATTTCTTCCCACGATTCAATTAAATCCACAAGTGAGTTACGAAGAATGCCAAGACATTATTTTGCGGAATCAACAAAAAAATGTCGAAAACACGTCTAAAATGTATCACTGCCCCAGTTGTCATGCTCGAGAATGTGTGTATCGCGAAGTTCAAACCCGGTCTTTAGACGAACCCGCTACTATTTTTTGTACGTGTGTAAACTGCGGCCAGGAATTTAAGGGCTAAGAAACACATTAGTCTATGTGGAAGGGGTCCCTAGGTTTTGGCGTTCGAATCCCATGCAGACATTTTTAGGTAATTTCACATCTACAAAGCAGTTTAACTTGAATTTATGGTATCTTTGTTCTGGGTCAGGAAGGTTTGAATGATTTGTTGTCGGCCTTGTTCTAAGAGCTTTTTTTCTCGTCTTTGCTGATGTGAGCAGTTTTTCGAGTCTTGATTCGAATCTCTTCCTTCATGTGGTGGTATTTCGCGATTTCCGACACCACCAAACAAACCTCTTCCTCGGAGATTTTGCAATCGGTGATCACGGTGGAAATATGATCATTGATCGTGTTTAACTTGGCTTCGGCCAGAACCCTGATCTCGTCATGCTTCAGTGCTTTCTAACCCGAGGACGACGAGTGTGGCCACGATGGTGGATGATATGCCAAACGCCCGCTATGCCTGATCCCATGCTAACTGCCACGAGAGATGTGTCCACAACGTCAATGGCATTGACGTCTCGATGGTATTTTTTGTGCAATCCGAGTCGCACGTTGCGTTCTCCATCCAATTGGTTTTTGATTTTGCTGATCTGCCGCAAACGAAATCCATCCAGCGTTTGAGCCACGTCGTCCATGGCCGGATACAATCCCATCTCGAGTGTATTATAAGTTAGGAAATAAGCTTCAATTGGTCCGCCCTCAATCTTTGTTTAATATATTTATAGCTATTGAGGTTGAGATTGGCATATAAATAAAGCCTTGATATTGTAAGGGATTTTGCGGTATCAGGAATAAGAACAAAAGCTCCCACCACGTTGGTCGTGGGAACTGTTCCAGGTTGTATATAAATACGCCACCGTTGATGGTATGTTCGCGACACCAGCGTATGTTTACCCAATCCAAAAGGATCACCTTATTTTCGGAGGCATTTCCAAGATAGCATTCTATAATATGAGTTGAATATAATTTCATACTGAAATCTGGATTTAAAAATCAAATTGATATGGGGGAATACCAAATATCAATGCGGCTTGTATATGGGTGGGGGCTAACATAGAGTCACTATGATCTGGTATTTGCAAAAGTGGTATCGAATGAGGTGCTGGAGTGGCAGTCGTCCCAATAATCCCTTTATTTTTTACTTAGATGACGTAACCATTATCATCTAAACTTTTGTAAGGGTAGATGAATTAAAGGTTAATAAAACAGTCAACTTTTAGCATCTCTCGTCGTTAGTACACGTTCTTTTGTAAGTGCAATACGTACAAGGCATCTTCCATCCCTGGTACGTCGAATCCTCGCGTGTCCCCGAGATCGGAGAATGCAATGGTAGACTGGTTTGACACGTTACTCATGGTGGTTATACTCGTATTAGGGAAGAGCCTTCAATTGGTTCTTTGATAATTTCTCGAGCATAAACTTTAAGCTGATGAGATGGATTTTCGGAGGTAAAAAAATCTTCGTGAGCGCGATTTTATTATCCACGGTAATCGTGACGTCTTAGAGACTTAGTAAACCATTGAAATAAACGTAAATACAGTAGGAAATACATGCCATGACCGGGTTTACGTATGTTTTCAGATATTTCCTAACTTCGGGCACATATTTCATATGAATCTATACCTTTGAAACATATGCTCATCGTACATTTTCGTATGCACAAGCACCTCGTTCATGTATGCCCTGAACGGATTGTCATGGATTTCCAAATATGAATTGCAAAACAGATACCCCGGTAAATACATGATCATACAGTATTTCCAATGCATTCCTTTGAATTTCAATGGGTGCAGAAATTTCCGATTTCGTTCTAAGTTTACTCGGGTTGGAAACATGTGAATTTACATAGGTGGGAAAACACATGTAAATTTTCAAATTTGCAAATGTTTACACACCTTAGATATTTATGTATCATACCGAATTTCCGGGGTATGTATATGAACGGTTCATACACCATCATGTTACCTGTACTCAAGCAAGATGATCATGTTTCCATCATGTGAATTACTTGGCTCATGTAATTTCACTTTCACACATTTTAGTACGTTTGAAATGAACGTTCACGTGACCTCAATATTCTTATCACCAAGAGCCTGACAAAGAAAGCGGTATTACGCAAGCTAACACGCCTTATTAAGTTGCACTCGTTCTTGCTACCAGTATCAGTTACGCCTTGTCTGTGGTGTTGGCAAATCTTGTGAGGTGCATGTTTCGAGGGATTGAAAGGTTCAGTGGTGAACAAAGGGCGATGCGTTGCCCCTTTGTCCTCGCAAAGTGTCCCTAGCTGCCCCAAAGAATAGCACTTTGTCTCTCTTGGAGCACAGTCAAATATGCTACACGAACCAACTCGTAATTTCTTAAGTCTGTTCAGCTCGCGCATCTACTGTAAAATATTTTGTGGCAGTACATAATTGGAATATTATTGCACTGCATGTGACCTTCTTAATAGTCTCACAGTGCCTGAACCATGTTATTTTCCATTCGCTCAGCCTTTGCTGTAATAACGCCATACATAAACTTTAAAGTTTGTTTCACTAACGCAAAGTATACAATAAGAAACAATGTCATATCAAATTATATTCTGTGAGACATGAAATGAAAAATTGTTTTTATCGAGTAGCGATTATGACCGGATAGCACAGGCGGGTGCGTTCTCTGAGTATATCATAGACATGTTGGATCTCCGTGCCTTTTGTGAAATTCGTCTATATTGTCCTGTTTAAATTGACGATCCATAACTCAGATTGCGAGTAAATATCACGTAAGTAATTGTGATGTCGCATTGCTGTAAATTTCCCTGTCGAAAAAGTCATTGTCACAAGATGTATATTCCCTTGTTTGGAGAAGATCTATGGCTATTACGCCCCAGTGTTGCTAAACATTTTATAGGCCTTTAGTCTGACACAGACGCGGACATCGCATGTTCAAGTTCTGATCTGACAGGAGCTTAAAATATCATTCCGACATGAATACAATATCTCAGTGTTTTCCTAAGTGAGTGGAGATCTTTCTACAACATTGGAAATAACTGCATCGTTGTCCTTCTGATATTCCCCCGAACGAAAGCTCTACCCATTTAGGGTACAATGTGTAAGTTACAGAATTGTAGGGAATAGTCTTAAGACTTTTCTACTTTGACCAGGATTCTTCGAACTTGTAACAGTCGTTTGAGAAGATCAAAAGAGAAAAGGGTAGTGGGCGATGTATATGACGGACGTATATGGAGAACGTTCGAAGAACTTTATAAATACAATAATAGAAATACCGGTTATGTTTAAAACGTACCTTCAATCTGTTAGAGGGGTTCTTGTGAAAGATCGCAGTATGTATCATCATAAACGGGCCAAGATAAAAGTACATGTCATTCATATCCACATTATATCCCTTTTATAGACACGGGACATCGTTGTTACAGGTAAAGTATCTGACGGTTTTACGCTACATACATGTGTTCAGATTATCGAGAAAACTAGCGACGCAAGTTCTCCTCCATCACACCACAGACCACATAATCTATCATATGGCCTTTGATCACACATATAATTGTATACATACCCAGTGTTCATTGATAGCGATGAAGCAACTTATCAAAATTTACAACCGACAGTATCATCTGCATTACTCTTTTACATAAGGTGAAATATCACAGGGTTGTCATGGTAACGATAATTTGGCATACTATTTATTGTGTTATTCTTTAATCTGTGATTAGAATTTAAATCAGTTTAGACGTGAGCATGTTAAGAAAGGGCTTCCTTAAAACGAAATGTATATTGTGATCGAACCTATAGGCCTTTGTAAAGCGAGTTTCAAGCCACCTACATAAAAACCTGTTTTTCAAGATAAGTATCTGCTAATCCGTGGCACGATTCCGACCATATCATGGGGCATGTAGTTTGTGAATCATAATCAAATAGTGATGTTACAAGGAGTCCATGCCGCGTCAACAACACATGCAAACAGGGGCGTAGTTACCATTATAAAAAACAGCTCGAGCATACATGATCTTTGCTAAAAATAATTTTTCTTCTAATTCTTGCCTAAAATACCTACACACGTTCCATTTAAAAGTGGAAATCCTCTATGTATCATACTGGACTACAATATTCTTTGATTAAAGCATTACCATTTACAGTAAACGGTTATTATTCATATTCATAACTTTCAGTGATGATTGTTTTTCCATCGACATGTATGAGGATGTTTCGTTACAGTCATGATTATATGTGAATCATCATTGAAATGCAGTTGTTTATTTATCATTTGTTTATCAATTATTTTAGAAAAAAACACCAAAAATACTCGATGTATGGTATTGTATCAATGCAGGTGACATGTATAAAATATGTCCAAACATATTTGTATATGAGGAAATCACACTCGAATTTCCATGGTGGTAAGACTTCCGTCCGTAACACACACACACACACACACACACACACACACACACACACACACACACACACACACACACACACACACACACACACACACACACACACACACACACACACCTCCCTTAAACTTTAACTTTAACGATGAGGAAAACTTTCTTTGAGTGGCATTTAAAAGTCTATCAGTATGTTCAGATTAAATAAACAAAACACGTTAAAACTCATCCTTATCGGATGAGGAATATATATTCAGGTGATATGATTTGACTAGAATGAAATTTAAGGGGGGATAAAGGCGGAAGTCTTTCCACAATATTTTGAAGCTATTGAAATCATCAAACGTCAAACGATAACTCTTCAGGTCTCATAAAAAATTAAAGTTGGGCAAGCCCTCAACACCACCTCAATATAAGGCTTTGCAGCCCATAGGGCTTACACGAAAAAATTGGCTTGCTACGTGCCTGGCAAACGCACGAGAATTGCAATACGGGCCTCTAACCACTGATTCTCCGTGACATGGAGACACATGTGACTGAGCGTGTGTTGGGACGTCGTCTGTTGTACAGACCCTGAAGCAAATATATCCAAGCCCACGCAAGTCTAGATTTCCACAGGCACCCATGAAGGGCCACCTCCTCGTGGTGGGTGCTGGGTCACGCCAAGCGCCCTTCAACCCCCCGTTGTGGACCCGGGGGGGATATTAGGTCCACCAACCCGTTTGCCGTGGGTTGCGCCCCTGTGTCGGTGGAGGACGGGAGTCTGGTGGTTGAGGGCACTGGTTCCAGGAACAGAGTTCCTTTGCCCAATACACCACTTTGCCCCTGACTTCACCTAGACGGGTGGTTAAATCGGCCCGGTTCAATCAATCGGCTGGTCATGCCAAGCCCTGTGTATTTGAAATTGTACTTTATATCTCTTGAACTACTTTATTATTTTCGCTTCAAGGAACTGTCTTGGCATCAATTACTTTCCATATTATAATTTTGCAAAATGTGCAAAATCAATTAATTAATTTGCCTTGAGTCATAATACCCAGAAGGCGATGGCTCATGGGCCAATCTAGTAGGATATGTCTTTTCAAGATATGTTTCTGCTTGAGTATATCCACATGGTATCCTTGGTGCCATCTGTTGGAGATCCACAGATATAAGGCATCGTCCTTGTTGACACTCCATGGTGAGTGGGGAGCCAGGTGGATGAAACATAACTCACACTAACATGGCACCCCCTTACAAAAAACGTACTCATGAAGATTCACCCTCTTCGGAGGATGATGATCCTTCAGTTAAAAAAATCATCTCTGATCACTGGTCTAGATTTCTAGTCATGTCTTCCACTGATGGATCTGCTCTAAAGCTGAATCCTTTTGCCATTGCAAAGGGTATTGGAGGTTTAGCTGGAGAAGTTAAAGAAGTTAAAATGTTACGTGCAGGCTGTCTTTTGATTGAGTGCAAGAAACACATTCAATCACAGATTCTCCTTTCAACTAAATCTTTAGCGAATGTTCCTGTGCAAGTTTCTCCTCACAGGACTTTAAACAGCAGCAATACGAGATGCAATACGTTGTCTCTCGGACATGACCGAAGCTGAAATTGTTGCTGAATTAAAATCACAAAATGTCACTGACGTAAAACGTTTTACAATGAAGAGAGACAATGAAACCATCAAGACAAACACTTATCTATTTACATTTGGTCTTCCTGCTCGTCCTGAATCACTTAAAGCTGGCTACTGTAACTTACGGGTAGATGCTTTCATCCCGAATCCCCTGAGATGTTACAGTTGTCAGAAGTTTGGACATGGATCTAAGTCATGCCGTAATGCAGCCGCATGTCATCGATGTGGTGGAGCATGCAAGGATGGCAAGTCATGTACCAATCCTCCTTCTTGTGTCAACTGCTCAGGTAGTCATCCGTCCTCGTCAAAGGAATGTCCTACATGGAAATTTCAGTCGAAAATCTCTCGAACAAAGCATGACCGTAATGTAAGTTTTCTGGAAGCAAGGAAGACTGTTCTTGCTCAAGAACAGCCAGGATCTAGTTATGCCTCTACGGCCTCTGTACGACTTTCAGAGCCGAAGACAAAACATATATCTCTTCAGACAATTGCTTGCCAGACTGATTACACATGGACAAAGACATCTGCGCCTACTTTGATATCTACGGCAGTCCGGTGAGGCCTCCTCGACAGAGCTCTTGCTCACAAACCATTCCTTCAAGTCAAACAATCATTCAGTCTCAGGCGTTTTGTGATAAGGATTCATCTTTACCTCAGGTGCAATCATTATCACAATCAACTCAATTACCCAAATCTGACACAAATGTGAAACAACTTGCAAACACTAAATCCAAATCTAAAGCTGAACCTACAAAGAAGAACCTTAGTGGAAGAGCCCCCAAAGGGTCCAGTAATCAGGTCCAACTGTTTAATAAGTTTGGATCACTCGAGGACATGGATGTGTCTGAAAGCAGCCATTTTCGGTCGCATAGCTTTTCACCCCGAGAAAAAGTGAGGGGTCGATCTCTGTTAATCCCCGAAGAGATAGTTTCTTCACCTCTAGTACAATGGAATTGCAGAGGACTCAGGACGAATTTGAATGATTTACATCTTTTAGTCCAAGATTTTAAACCGTCAGCATTCTGCTTACAAGAGACATATCTGAAGCAGACAGATCATTTTGCCTTGCGTCAGTATAGTGCATATCACTATTTTTCTCCTCCGGGGGACAGGGCCACTGGAGGATCGTCAATCCTTGTTAAGAATGATGTAATCCACAGCCCCGTTATACTTAAATCAAATCTGCAGGCCGTTGCAGTACGACTCATTTTACATGTTGCAGTTACTTTGTGCTCTTTGTACACTCCGCCTTCATCAACTGTCCAACTAGCGGAACTCCAAGCTCTGTACGATGAATTGCCTAAACCATGTATAATCATGGGCAATTTAAACGGACACAATCCACTCTGGGGTAGTGCAACAACAAATGCTAAAGGCAAAATTCTGGAGGATTTCATTATGAATAACAATTTATGCATTTATAATAATGGTTCCAATACCTATTTACGTCCTGGCACAGGAACATATTCAGCTCTTGATTTGTCAATTACTGACCCCAACCTATTGAATGAATTTGAATGGTCAGTCCACGACGACCTCTGTGGAAGTGACCATTTCCCCTACAATACTAGAACCCGTGCATCCATCTGATGTTCTTCAAGTGTCGAGATGGAATTTTAAAAAAGGCCAATTGGCACCTATTTGAAACTCTCTGTACTGACAAGCTTAGACCTGAAATTTTCATTAATGTCCCTGATGCCATAAAATGTTTTCTGATGAATTGCATAACATAGCTGACGAGTGTATCCCAAAGTCCTCTGTAATTCCTCACGTACGCAAACCGTGGTTTAATGATAACTGCAAACAGGCTCGTAAGGCACGGAAAAAGGCTGAGCATTATTTCCGTCGCCATCCCATGGTCCATAATTTGAACAAATTTAAAATTTTAAATGCTAAAGCAAGGCGTACGTTTAAGCAAAATAAACGTCAATCTTGGCGAAACTATGTATCTAAAATACATGCACGTACGCCGATTTCGAAGGTATGGAATATGATCCAGAAAATCAAGGGTAAGGGCTCTAGATCTAACATTCAACATCTGAAAGATGGGAATCAGTTATTGACTGATAAATCGGATATTGCAAATAAGCTCGGTGAGACACTGGCTAAACATTCTTCCTCCTCTAATTATGTACCTAAATTCCAAAAGTATCAACAACAGAAAGAACGGAAATCTATTAATTTCAGTTCAGAAATGGGGAAGATTACAATGAAATATTTTCGATTCATGAGCTCCATACTGCTCTTGACCAGGCCCACGATACTGCTACAGGAGCTGATAACATCCATTATCAACTCCTGAAGCACTTACTGGAATCATGTTTAGAAACCCTTTTGAATAGTTTTGATGACATTTGGACGTCTGGAAAGTTTCCTTCCTCATGGTGTGATGCTATTATTGTCCCCATACCTAAACCTGGACGTGATCATACCGATCCTTCGAATTATCGACCTATTTCTTTGACAAGCTGCGTTTGCAAGACCATGGAACGCATGATTAATAATCGTCTCGTTTGGTACTTAGAAACTAATAACCTACTCACAGATGTTCAATGTGGTTTCCGCAAAAACAGAAGTACCATCGATCACTTAGTACGTTTGGAAGCATTTGTGAAAAACGCTTTAATCAATAAACAGCATGCAGTGTCTATCTTTTTTTATCTCGAAAAAGCATATCACACAACATGGAAATATGGCATTTTAACAGATTTACATGGTTTTGGATTGAGAGGTCGTTTACCTCAGTTCATAACTTTTAAATGACAGACAGTTTCAAGTCCGCGTGGGATCTACCCTGTCTGACCATTACAATCAGGATCAGGGTGTCCCACAAGGCAGTATTTTGTCTGTCACTCTATTTAGCATTAAAATAAACAGTTTGGCAAGTGTTTTAAATGATTCAATTGATGGATCACTTTTCGTGGATGATTATAATATATCTTGCCGTGGGAAAAACATGCATACTATTGAAAGGCAACTACAGCTTTGTTTAAACAAGATCGATCAATGGTGTTTGGAAAATGGCTTTTAAATTTTCAAAGTCAAAACTAATTGTATCCATTTTGCCGAAAATACAAGCCTCACACAGATCAGATTTATATTTAGATGATAATTCTATTAAGGTAGTAAAAAAGCGAAATTCTTGGGTTTAATTTTTGATGAGCACTTGACCTTCCGACCGCATATTAAATATTTAAAAAATAAATGCCTGAAGGCCTTTGATTTGCTGAAAGTTGTCTCTAATACAAAATGAGGAGGGGATCAGAAAACCCTCCTCCAACTGTACCGAGCACTTATACGTTCGAAACTGGATTATGGATCCATCGTCTATGGTGGCGCCTGCAAAAGCAACCTTCAACTTCTTGATTCTGTCCACCATCAAGGTCTGAGACTATGTCTTGGATCTTTCCGAACTTCTCCTATTGACAGTCTTTATGTCGAAGCTGATGAGCCGTCTTTACAACATCGCCGCATCAAATTGTCTTTGCAATATAGCACAAAACTTTATTCTAATGAATCCAACCCTGCTTATAACAGTGTATTCAATCCTCTTTATGAGGATCTGTATAATAAAAAATCTTCTCTTATTCCACCGTTAGGAATAAGAATGAAACCATTCCTTTCTGATGCTGGCATTGAGCTAGATAATATAGCTCCTTACCGTCTTCCTTCTTCTCCCCCTTGGCAATTAGTAAGACCACAAGTTGACCTCACACTGACAAAGTTTAAGAAAGCAGAAACTAATGAATTACAATATAAACAAGAATATAATCAATTAAAAAGTAAATATCATACATACAAATCCTTATTTACAGATGGGTCCAAGGATGGTGGCGCGGTGGCATGTGCCACTGTCATTGGCTCCCGAACAATATCTTCTCGGCTACCAAATAACAGCTCCATTTTCACAGGAGAAGCTAACGCCATATTAACAGCTCTTAAATATAGTAATAGACACCGTAAGTATAAACATTACATCATCTTTTCCGATTCTCTTTCTTGTCTTCAGGCTATTAAAAATCTTTCTTACAAACATCCACTTTTATTAGAAATTATTGAATTGTATAATGAGCTTGCAACTGGCCAATGTGACATCGTCTTTTGTTGGTTGCCCAGCCACGTTGGCATTTCTGGGAATACACTGGCTGATCTTGCTGCTAAGGCAGCACTCAACAAATCTGTGACACCACTTCTTATCCCATATTCTGATTACAAAGCTAGCATTGGAACCTACGTCCGTGATCTGATGCAGAAGAAGTGGGACACCCAAGTAGGTATTAATAAATTACATGCAATAAAACCCTGTATTGGTTACACCTACTTGGGTTGTCAGTCCAGATTTGAAGAGGTCATTCTTCGGCGATGTCACATTGGCCATACTAGATATACTCATGAATATTTATTGAAATGCGACGATCCTCCGTTTTGCATCCCTTGTGATGAAAGAATCACAGTCATGCATGTCTTGCTTGATTGCATTGAATATTCCATCACAAGGGATAACTATTTCAAAGTAAACACTCTGAAGGATCTTTTTAATAATATCAGCTCTCATTTAGTTATTGCATTTTTAAAAGAATTAGATTTGTTAAGTGATTTGTAAATAGATATATATATTTTATTATTGGTAGTTTAGATTAGTAACTGAGATTGTTAGTGGCTGTGCCCTCAAAGGGGGTTGAAGTATTGTAAAATTATTGTCCTCCTGAGAGGGTGCGTAAGTCCCAAAGCATTCAGTGTAAATTTAAATCTACTGTTATTTTTAATCGTAGAATATATGTTCTTTTAATTTGTGGCTTGAATATCCAAAATTGCTAATAGGTGAGGGACGGTGTAAATCTAGCTAGGGTTCATGCAGGAAGCAAAAGTACTGTAAGTCCCCATGGTCCCTAGTATGGTGATCTACCTTCAGTTGTTAGCAATCTATAGCCAGGTTTTATATTGTATTGTCAACTATAATTAAACTGTTTTAGATTTAATTGCTAGTTTTAAATTTTTCTCTGTGATAATCTAGTTATTTTACTGTCCTTCGTAGGCAGGCTTTTATAATTTACTATTATTTACATGAACCAATTAATTGTTCTCGTCACGATATGGCTGAAATATTGCCGATGTGACGATAAATATTAACTCACTCACTCACTAGATTTCCACAGCTTCAGGAGAAAGTCTCAGGGCTCATTTTCCTTACATAATATTCTTTTTTTACTATCAATTTTTTTTCTGTAAAATATGTTCATATCAGAGACTAGTTGTTAATCTAGTTCTGACGGGTATAAGACAAAAGACAAAATGGATACTAGTGCTGTTACATTTTTTAATTATATATAAACATTCGTCCTTGGCTAGGGATAAATGTATATTTTCCACCAAATGTGCATTCAGAGGATATCGAAATCTAGCTTAAGCTATTTGAATCATATTTACAATTAAAAGACCCAAACAATGGTGTGTTGTCCACATTTTTGGTTTTCCATAGTCACAGAACGATAGTTTCTTCCTTTCCGTCTCTAGGAAAACTCACTGCAGGGTTCGGGTTATGGAGAGCCATACCAAACACCCACAGCTGGCGGGACCAACATCTCCAGTAACATTTACATCTGCCAACGCTTAATTCGCAAGTGGTGAGGCAATAGGCTAATGAGGCTAAGGGTCCTGTACCATGTTTGTGAAATATCTGTGATGCCTTATATGAAGTCTATCATCTAAGCAAGTCTAGCTATGTATGGCGTTAAGTCACTGCTTGAAGAAAGGCTCCTTTAGAATTTTATCTGGTCAATATTAGTATTTCCATCATATCGGAAAATACATAGACTAACGCTTAGCGTCTGAATATATATAATTTTGATAGAAACAAACAAGCCCATTTAAATTGAGCCCCAGGGAGACACGAGATTCAGTCCGGCGAGCCATGGCAGTTAGCTATAGATATGTTTACTTTGTAACCCGACCCCCAAAGTGATTTAGGGTTCTTGCAGATGTTAACAGACCCTGGACCTGAGGAGATCTAGACTTGCTTCATTTAAGGCTTTAGCATTGCACAGAGGGCTTGGCAGTAGGGGAAATAATATGGTTCAGGGACTGTGAGACAGACTAAACAGTAAGGAAAATAATGTGGTTCAGGGAATGTGAGACAGAATATAAAATGCATGGCAACCTACACTTCATTGTGACTATCACTTTAAAACACAAGGGGTAT
Organism: Haliotis rubra; assembly: GCF_003918875.1. Lineage (NCBI taxonomy): Eukaryota > Metazoa > Mollusca > Gastropoda > Lepetellida > Haliotidae > Haliotis > Haliotis rubra. The sequence goes on from NW_025766463.1 coordinate 35,188, forward strand.
TTCCTTTGCGTTAACCGACAGGCTTTCGGTGTCAAATTATTTGGAACTTCAGCCAAAGGTGATGATATGCTGTCTGGAAATATGGCCTTTTTGTAATGCCATAATGATAAGTGATTGTTGTACATATGATGTTTTTGAAGGATAATATCAGCGTACTAATACTTTGCACGTGTTCCCCCCACTCTTTCCATACCCGTAAAAGTTAACTTTGCATATATATGCCTGTAAGAACATACTGTAAAGTAATGGGATTGTTGAATTTGGCCACCGGAGGTAGTGACCACAACACTCTGGTTATACTGCATTGAGAGAGGACAGAGCTTGGCAAGATACCAATAAATATGCTTGTCATTTAAACCTTTATCTGATATTTGTGGAATGTGATTTTATAATTGAAGATGCTTCCTGCACCTGTAGCCCCAATATAGATGTTGTTAGTCTGTGAATCTTCCAAATTACTTCGTCTCTTTTTTTCAATTGAAATTAAGATCTTTGCCTTTTATCAAAATAATATATTTCCAGTCTTAATGTGCCTTTGTCGGGAATCAAACTCCAGTTTTTGACCTGACAGGCGAACGCTTTAGCCACGAGCGTGCCCCATCATTCCTTGATACTGTTGGTACATATATTATACCCTCAAGATTGAACCCAGCTTTGTCACCATATATCCTTCAGTTTGTATGTTAGTGACATGATCTGCACACTGATAATTTAAAAAGTGGAATATAAATAATGATTGTTTGCGATCTTTATCCAATTTAGTTTTCCACTGATTCTGTTTCTCTTTCCACGAAATTCTGTACGAAGGTACTTTTAACAGTTTCACCCAATAACAGTAAAGCATACAGATAATACGTTTCGGTACTTTGATAGATTAATAAGTACATATTATATTCCATGATATTGAGATACCAAAATGATTAACATAATTATATAATGCATAACAAATTAGACAGCAAAAAGCAAAAAAGAAAACGCATGAGCAACATAATGCTGTCAGGTAGTAAGCTTTCAACAATTATCGAAACTGCTTAGTTATGAGCTAATTGCAATCACTACAATTTCCTATAGTCTGCCCAACAGATGGAAACAAAATAGGTCTAATATGAAAATTATGAGCTAATTGCAATCACTACAATTTTCTTTAGTCTACCCAAGAAGTGGAAACAAAATATGTCTACAGTATATTCCGTCGGGTAACGGAAATTTGAGAAAACGTCCGTATGGAATAATACCTGTATTACGAATCAAAAAGAGGTCATACCAAATATGTGCATGTTCACACATTTACCACAGTAATTTACACCGGGAATCATTAATACACTGTAATCATCTTTTATGAAAGTATAGATAATGAAATTTGTTCAGTTATGATCAGTCGGATAACTCATACAAGTGAGCACTAAAATTAGGGACCTACCGGTTCATGTCTGTGTGAACACATTCGTCTGTGTTTTATTGTAATTAGCAGTGTCTCCTTGTATAGCATATATAAGAAGTGTACCTAAGGTCAGATATTTAAACTGTTATGTAAATTCCATTACAAAATGTATAAATGATATTACCTATTGGTCAGAAAGACTTATCAGTACCCCAACACCGACCACTGCCACACCCTCTCCCTCGCACACACACACACTCCCTAACATACATATCGCTCTGGCCATAGACCCGATATTTGAACCTTTTAAACAGAAACCATGCATATGTCAAGAAAGACACGCACGTTATTAGTGGTGCTCAGTCATGGGTATCACTTCACCATGTGTTTCGAATTATCTCAGTACATTATGGCGTGGTCGGACGCGCTAACGAACCCTATGTGACAGTTACATTACAGCACCATTGAAATACATGTTAAAGTAGTGCTAATCTTGTAACACTATACTTACTCATTTCCAACCATTTATGCATGTACAAAATATATAACAAACCTAACCCTGGTCATACGAGATTTCAAGGGTATTAAAATGCATGCCCTACAATCACAGCATTTTCATCTGTTACACATGTTAGGAAACACATGGAAACAATGGCCAGATTTACGCACCTGTGAAATACATGTAAATGCAGAGCCGACTGTTCGTTTATTTTAACACCCCTTTAAACGTGTGTAAATCTGACGGCCAGATGATATGTAGATTTCAAACGTTGTTCATATGGCCGCCGGATGAAACGAGTATTTCCTGACGTTAGTACATTTGGGTAATACAGTCATTTTGTGTGGTGCATGATTTTGATGTTTTCGAGGCAAACGGAGGTAAACTCCCGGTGAAAGGTCAATATTTTGGGTGGGTGATGCCTCCCTGAGAAAGACTTTAATATAGAGGGTTGAATTGTTTGGAATCTCTTCTAGGACATCGGATATCTCGTCGAAGTCAAGCACCAACTGTAAACTCGTATTTAGACTATCCGGTCGACTCGCTAGCAAATAACCCACTTTTCTAGGGATGAGGCTCATGAACACACTCCTTCGTTGCGAGGGGACGTAAGCTGCAATGAGAATCCCCTAATTGAGGACTTTCGTTAAATAATGAGCCCTCCACTCCACAAACACATATGGTGAAATGAGGGTGATATCGAGCAGCCAGTCGATTTGGGAGGACATCAACGTCCATCAGTTATCATCGGTTAGGATGAACTGGTACAACGTGTTTTTTAAGAGACCTCAGGTCTCGACATTATCTAAATCGCCTAGATTGCCATCAAATGCCGGGACCATCATCCATTTGTTATTGTCGTTGAGGATGAGATTGTACTGGGTGTTTTTCCTGAGCCCTCCGGTGAAGATATCGTCTAAATCTCCTAATTTACCACCACTGCATACTTCCACTCGCTTGTAAGTGTTGTGTCTTAATTCTTAACCGAATAGTTTGCCTTCTTCCCCGGGGTCGTCGAAGCAGCGTGTGTCCCCGAGGTCGGAGATCGCTGCGGTAGGGCATTTTCTAATTCACATGACCGTTCTGGGACCCGAAGCTTGAGTCATGGTTGTTTGATGTGCAGCGTGGCGCTGAGATAGCCGATATGAATGGGTTTATGTCTTATATCTAAAACGGATAGTTTGAGTTCCGTGATGTTGCCCTGCGTTAACTTTCTGTACTGCAAGGTCGAAAACGATTCCGTTCTGCCGTCGTTGCACTTTTCTGTTTTGACGGGCAAGGCTCTCAGCAGCATGGAAGGACGTTCGTCTTGAAGTTGTCCGTCGTGCTTACCCGGTCAAGATGAATGAACACCTCGTGATAGACCACGAGGCTCGGTAATTTCGAAGTCGTGACGGCGTCGCGGGGTGGTACATTGTTCGACGGCAATCCGAGCGTTCTCGCCAAGGACCTACCGAGTCGGATGGGTTTTCCCCATTCGTGAACATCAGCGTGCCATTCAACTCGTTGAGTTTGAGGCTTGCTCCCATGGGTTTGAAAATTTCGTCGTTGAGCAAGCACACACCGTAATAACAGTCCGACGACACGTGGCATTTACCATTGATGAATAGCTTGTTGTTCCCTTGACGTTGACTGATGTTCGTCCATCGTAGGTAGGTGAGATTGTAGATTGCGACTTCGAGGTCCCCCGACGTGTTATCGATTGCATGCTGCAGTAAAACGGGCTCGCCGTTCGTGATTCCCGGGAGCGTGACGTACATGATACACATATACGAGATACTACCATATACTTTCAATATGGCTACACCCACATACATGCTGGGAGTGTTTTATTCTAAAAGCGATAATAGAAGTGCTGATGATTTCACGCACATGAAGATTGTGGTGGAAGCCAAGGAGGGTTCCCACTTTCGAGCTTGATTTATCAATGTTTAGGTTTTCGGTCATGAATGTCAAAACGGTACACGCTTGGTTTCACAACCTGATGCAGTTCTACCAGAATCATTTCAGTTT
>NW_025766464.1:0-39009 GCF_003918875.1 Haliotis rubra
TGGAATTGCAAATGCATAGTCATCCTCACTAACACCCTGCTCAGTCCAATGAACTGTAGAATATGCTTCCTTTGAGAGGGGCAAACATGTCTCATTTATCGTTTCCCAGGAATCCATATGTTCATAGGAAATGGTAGTTTTTCGATGTTCAACAAATCTACATGCTGAGAAATTGCTCTTTCAAATATACAAAAGAATCCACGCCTTTTCAACAGATTTTGTGTCAGTGCATCCAAAGAACTTTGTAAAATTTGTAGGAATCAAAAAGGCTAATCTATGGTCTACTGTGAAGGACAGAAATTGCTCAGTGTTATGAGGGTATCCACTGTGATCTCACGATCACCAAACTGTTGTGCTACTTCTAACAAAAGATGAGCATCGCAATGTTCTAGATTGTGGCTTATCACAATCACCTTCTTGCTTAACTGAAAATTTAGGTTACATTTGTTATACCAAGACTTGACGGAACTTCCCCAGACAAGTGGTCATGATCCAATACTCTGTCTGTTCCTAAATTCAACTCCACACAACCCACAATGTTCTGTATTAGCAATGACCAATTTATCTTGCTCAGTGAGTTGCATGGGTTTGACAGAATCAAACAGGCTCATGATGGCATCATGTTCTTCCAAAATACTTGTTGATGAAATGTTCTGCTGCGTTTTCACCTATATGGGTTTGAATGGGTTTGGAATACTGTTCATCGAGGTACACACCACCTTGTAAGCATAGCCACATGGGACACGACGGTTTTAAGCATGAAGAATCATCATCTTCAGTCACTAACAAGCTTTCAAAATCGGCTACAATCAAAAACTTGGCTCTTTCGGTTTTAGCTGGCGATCTTAATCCGAATTCATACACTGCTTCCTCTGGTTTTGGGTAACATATGACTCTTTGTGCTTTTCTTAAAACAATATTGTTTGTGTGCTTCCAACCTTTCCTGAGATGAGTAAGACCACAAGCATTTTCTACTAAAACAAAACACATGTTTGTGTTACAGCATTCATTTCCTAACTAATCTGTTCAAGTTGTTAATGAGACAATATTATTATTGTTGGGTACCTTGTCTACATCCATAGCCTCCTCGTGATCCTCTAACCCCAAGACTCCCTCAAAATCATCTGGTTGACTTTCTTGTGACAATAACAATAAATCTACACACCTATTTTCCTCCACGTTCGACTCATTACTGATGTACATAGGGTACAAGTACACCATCTTTCAAAACCGTACACATTGATGCTCAACTGGTTAAGCTGTTCAAAACGAGGAATGTGTTTCAATGTCCTTAGGAAAAGAAAAACCCTTCTAAATTAAGCCCTATTCAAATAGGGGAGGTAATGTGTTTCTCTTTCCTTGTTTGACGAGAATTAGGTACAATTTGGCAAGAATGGAAGGCAGCAAAACATAAATCATTGTCTTTGTTTTTGAATATTTAAAATACAGCGTGCATGTTTAGCCAAGGCTGGAGGAAGTGGAATGTAAGTACCACCGTTCAATGGAGCGAACTTCACCACAGTCAGTTTCAAAGGACAATGTCAAGAAGCATTTAATCCTAGATGAACTCCTTGGTAGTCATCTAGTGTTTGGAGCATTTGATTGATGGCTTCCAAATATTGTTCAATCAAAATCCGCTACCTTCCATGGCTGTCTGCATGCTGCTCCTAAAGTGAGCCTCGTGATAATTTTGAATAAGTATCTTCGCTTGGTTTCTGCTCCATTTTAATGTTAAAACATAAAGCCCATTTAATTACCTTTTCTCTCACCTATTTCTGATTCAAGGGTTGAAATGACATTACTCTGTTCTCGGACTAGAAATTCTAATGCGTCCAGTAGACGTTTGTCCTTCAAAATCATACTCCCCTCACGATCACCATGTAAAAGCCTGACTAGAACATGGCTTTGAATGATCTTTAGGTTGACTAGGATGGCAGGACGAAGCGGGAGGAGCATTGGAAACAGAGGAGGGAATCAGGTGGTGCTACAGACACTTGTTGCTGGCTTAGACTTTTTCTTAGCCCTGCCTTTACCATGTCCTATCATATCATGACCTGATTGACTTTTGTGCATACGCAAAGCCTTTGAGGTGGGAAAGAGTTGGTGACACGTTGCACTAGGTATGAGCAGGAGATCTCTTTGGTACGCAGTGATGGTTTTGATAATCAGGATCATTTTGAAAACAATGTGAACATTGATAGTGATAGGTCACTTTTGTCGACAGGATTTGGCATGCCTATTCAAATTATCTTTTTTAGGTTGAAAGTCTTCTGACACAATGGACAAGAATATAAAGTGTCTACTCTACCACAATGTCTTTGGTGACGTAGTAGAATTATGTTTTAAGACCAAGGTTTGCTGACAATGATCACAAACAAACACCGAGGGGTGTTCAAATTACTCATGGCTGGCTACTGTTAGGCTAACAACGATGTGTGCAACCATTGGCTATTCATCAATGACTAAGTTACACCTTGAAGATCTGTAGAGAGAGGAAAACCAATAAAAGTCTCATAGCTCAGCATAATGCACATTTATATTGGGCACAATGTTTTGTCTTACTCTACCTATAAACGATCAAGGTAATGTCGAATGTTATAGAATTATCATTGCAATTAACTGATGATAGCACATGCAACACAAGCTGATACTTAAAAAAGAACAGACAAACCTTTTTAATAAAAATGCTTACCTTTCTGTTGTTTGCAGGAACGGATGAATCCTTGGTGTGACAAGTCTAGACTGCTTCACAAATGTGTATGCTTGTCTGATGTCCTGTGAGTGATCGACAGGAAAGCCCACTCTTTTATAGATGAAATATTTTCGCAATATCATTGAAATTCTTTTCACTAAGTACTAACGATGTCTGTAAGAGATCATGAGTTCTGTAAAGTGTCATATCATCGTGAGAAACTCCACCCGAGTCGGATTTTATTTGTCTACATTTTAAATAGAATTCTAAAAAGATGGAGAGAGTCAGCACATTCCATGGATCGCAACGTGACAACATTGAACTGAAAAAGATGGACTGAGTCAGCACATTCCTTAGATCGCAACGTGACAGCATTGAACAGAAAAGAAATGATCAATTGGTCAGATGACTACGTCGCATGAATAGGTACCAGGATGTCTTTGGTACATGGGTGTGTCAGGAATGAAGGCGTTGGTATTTTATATTGCTATGCCATTCCGTGTCAAATGATAGGTGGGGCACAATTATTTTGTATGACAACAATGTTCACAAGAACCATATAAAATTATCATGGGTGTGGTCAATCAAGTCGCATTGTACCTATCATGAAACTTGGATTAAGAAACTCTCTTTGTGAACACAGTGAGTACCAAAGATGATTGGTACAAGCTTTGATTTCAAAAGGATAGGTTAGCGTGAGAACTGAACATGGTGCACAGTAAGAGAAGTCCTGAAATAAGACCTTCTTTGTCTACATTTGAATAGAATTTCCAAAGTATGGATGACACCGCGAAATGTTTTGTCATTCTTTGACACAAAACTTGATTTCAATGGTTGAGATGGCGTGGAAAAGCAACATTTCTCACGATCTGCTCATCATGCAATTAAACAGAGTCGATATAAATATGAGTCGTAAAGACCAGATCATTACTTCCACCAATCTTGAGCGTTCACGATGGCCGACAACAGCTTACATACCAGTTTGCAGAGGGACATTACCTCTCAGTGAACTACTTCAGCGGTGTTGTTTATACACACCTAACCAATTATGGAACAGCAGAGGGTGAAGAAATCGATATCAATGACCTCCGAGGTGTTCAAGCTGCTCATGGGGTTGGCAAAAGACTATACCACTAAAGTCGAAGAATTTGAACTGCAGCACCACCTGCCTGATGACATCCCTGAGATGAACATAGTACTTCCGCTTGCAGTTGATCCACTAACCAGTGCATCGTCTCAGCCTCCAAGACAGGTTCCGTCGACGACGCATACAGTCGCCACCACTGGCTCCAATTCCACAGACTAGACGTCAACGTCTCCAGCACCCATGAACCAAGCGGGTGCCATGATGCTACCACCACCACCACCATATTCAGGACCAAGCCGGGGTAAACAGACCAGCGCCCTATTCACGCGGTGAGTTTTAATCAGCAATATGGGAACTGTTGAAGATGAACGCTGTGTGTACTTCTATTCGAGAAAGAGTCATTTCAGTCAACACTATCTTGTAAAGATGAAAGTGGATGGGAAAACCTTTAATTGTGCAGAACAGTATTACATGTATCAGCTTTTGACTTTTGGAGATTCATTTATTGCTGAGTGTATTTTGAATTCATCATCTCCATCGAACAGAAACATTTAGGTAAACGTGTGAAGAACTTTAATCGCACCATCTGGCATAAGATAAGTGCACAAGTGGTGGAAAAAGCTAATTATGCCAAATTCACTCCAGTCTGAAGAACTGAAGTCTCTGTTGTTGAACACATACCCTAAGGTGTTAGTAGAGGCATCCCATACGATAGATTATGGGAGTTGGACTCTCTCTATCAGATTCTAGGATTAGGAATGAATTAAACTGGCGTGGTGACAATTTATTGGGAAAGATCTTAATGAAAGTGAGACGACGCATTTCCAGTGAGTATATAGACTGAAGTACATAGATGGTGAACTTGCATTGTGTATTTCCCTTAGGTGGATGTTATATTTACATTTTCCGTATTGCAGCGTCTGCTACTGCTGTCCGTGCACGCGAGTGAGATAATGGAAAACCTACAGAGTGGCAACCAGACGGTTCACCCAGACGATACTGTCCGAGCGGTACATGACGCGAGTGTATGCAGCTCCACTTGTGTAATTATTGAATAAAAATCTTTTGATATACACATTTTCTTTCGTCTGTGAACCAACAAGATCGCGAATGTAGACATGGATGCTTATGGTTGAGGTAGAATAGGTGCTTAGCTTGTCGTAAGAGGAGACAAATGAGATCGGATGACTTGGTTGACACATGTCATCATCATCCAACTGTGCAGATTGATGCTCATGCGGTTGATCACTAGATTGTCTGCTCCAGACTCAATGGTGTTGTGTAATCTCCAATATCAACTCATAACATGAACCTTGTACAATAAATCCTGTAAGAGCCTATGGAGACATATAAACTCACCACATTAACACAATCTGTTTATTTTTAAAAACAACTACTGACAACTGTCTGTACTGGTATCACATCTTAACCATGTATGCAAACTGTCAAGGTTATCACATCAGGTTACACACCGTCATATGTGAAATTATATGAACTGTAATGATGAACAAAATTGTCAGGATGAACAACACATGTTAACAAAGACACTGTCTGTACTGGCATCACATCTACCATGTACGCAAACTGTCAAGGTTATACATTGCTTGAGCTCTTTCGCTGCATCTTGCTCTGTAGTCTCAGCCTACGAACCGACTCTACAACGTCACGTAAACGGTTAACAACGTCTGTGTGAGATGATGGCTCAGCAGAGTGAAGAGAGAGATCACGATGGGCAGAGTCAGAGATCTGACGAGACGGAGTGGCATGATGTGATGAAGTGGGTGTGATGTCTTCTTCCTCCAGAGTGACTCGGCGTTCATCTTCTTGCAGACGGGATGGAGAGGGCTGACGAGACGGAGAGGCATGATGTGATGAAGTGGGTGTGATGTCTTCCTCCTGAGTGACTCGGCGTTCATCTTCTTGCAGACGGGATGGAGAGGGCTGACGAGACGGAGAGGCATGATGTGATGAAGTGGGTGTGATGTCTTCCTCCTGAGTGACTCGACGTTGTGAACTGCGAAGTTGATGTCTGAGGCGTCGGATGCGTAGATAACAACGGATCCTGTTAATTTGTCTGAGGATACGATGTCTCATCGTTACACCTACCACGAGGAGTATTACTAGAACCACCAGCACCAGCAGTGCAGTAACCATGTGGGCTGAAATAAATATAATACAGATAAACTCAACTGTGAATATCTGAGGATACACATACAAAGACATGTGAAGGTCTAGGGTAGAATAGGCTTCGACAACAGATGCTTGATGTAACTTAGCTTGTTGTAAGACGAGACTAAACGGAATCGGGTGGTCAGGTACGCTCACATGGTTGACACATGTGATCGGTTATTGCATAATCGATGTTCATGCTGTTGGTCACTGGATTACCTTACAGACGGTTACCATATAGCTGGAATATTGACCAGTGCGACGTAAAATTTAACTCACTCAAAATACAAAAGCTCAATATGTAGCAAGTTGGTTCAGTATGTACATTCACACCACGTTAAAGGCGCTCGCATGTGCTTATGAGTTATGATGCTCACTGGTACTTACCAAGGTTGATGCCACCGTCGTAACCGTCAACATTTTCCAGATCATAATCATCATCCTCGACTCGTCTGCGTCTCTCGAAGGGACCTGTGCAGGGTGGGTGAAAGGAATAGGTGTACGAAAAAAAAATAAAAAAAATCATATTTCTTCCTCCTCGTACATTTTCATTTCAATATTTGTTGATTCTTTATGTTTCCTTTCCAACCGTTTAAAAAGAATTCCATTTTTTATATTCCGATCACTAATTTGGAATTTACACCATTTCTTATAAACACAAACAAGAATGGTTAAAATAACGATTAAACTAACACTCGCAAATATAACGCCTAAAATAATACCTGTAGAAATGCTGTGGGTGGATGTTTGAGCCGATGTGGAGAAGGTGAATGCTGGAGAGATGGTAGTAGGTTTTGAAAAAAGAGTAGAGTGTGTCGGTGGGGGTGTTATGGGTGCTGAAGGAAAGGTAGTGAGTGATGGAGAGGATACTATAGGAAAACTAGTAGACGTTACAGGAAAAAAGGTAGTGTCCGTTGGTGGAAGGGTAGCAGGCAGAGTAGTGGGTGTTGCAGGAAAGGTAGTATGTGTTGGAATAGGTATAGCAGTAGATGTTAAAGGAGGGGTAGAGGATGTTGCAAGGAAGGTAGCAGGTGATGGAGAGAGCATGGTAGTTGAGACTGGTGAAGTCGTCTGGACTGGAAATGGTAACAAGATTACAGTCAATAATCGAACAAATTAGTTTCAAGCATAACTAAACATTGTTAAGAAATATAAGTTGAACTTTATGCTCACTGTCTTGGTTGATGTATGTGATCGATTCCTAAATGCACAGCCTGGTGCTCATGCTGTTGATCATCATGAATTGTGACAATGGACACAATTATTTACAGACCAGTAGCGTAAAGCAGCCCAGGAAGACAGACACAAAGTGACAGAAACTAAAACTCTCAAACTTTGAGAAAATAAAAGTCTAGTTAGAAATAAAACCGTGTTATACCGTGTAAATGAATATATAAATAAATACTCACCGATGCATTGTTTTTCATTGACAACAATGACGGTCTTTACATCGCCTATCAAACCATCACATGACGGTTCTCCTCCAATAATTTTCTGTAAAGAGATATCAATTAATTACTATTGGTTATTATTGATAACGTTCAATTCTCATGTTATGACCAAGGTGTATAAAACTCCAATGTTTAAAGCAGCTTGCAAAACAAAATACTATACGTATAAACTTTAGAATAATTACGACAACACATGACAATGAAGATATAAAATAACACTTACTTCTAGTTGCGGGAATTTTTTTTACGTCAATTTTGAGACGGTCTGTGATGCCATGAAGATGAATTGTAGTGATGTAAGCATATGTCGCTCCTCTCGTATGTTCTAATACACGACCACCCACAGGTCTGCACCTCAGCAAATGTGCGACTGGTTCGCACATTTTGCTAAATAGCGAAATACTGCTTGACCCCGTGGTGAGAAGACTGAGGAGTAGCGCTAAGGCGATCATGGTTGGTAAACTGTGGTGATTACGAATTCACTACGCTTTTTTATATATTATTCCTAAATGAGTGTTGACCAATGACAATTAATGCACGTTTCGTAAACATCATTTCACCCAATAGTAATTCATACACATTCGCACAAATGATTTCAACCAATAACAATTAAGACACGTTCACATTATCGTGCGAAGCACGTACCTAACGTGACCTAAGATCGGAAATGTCAGGTGCTCATGACATCTGAGTGACTTTTTTTGCTGAGACAGGCACCAACCGGGGGCAGTAGACAGTATCACTGCTGTCACTCTTGTAGCGTCAGGGAGGCGGCGGGAAATGTAGACTTGCTTCAATTGAAAGGCTTTAGCATTCTAGTAAAGACTTGGTAGTTGGGAAAAATACTATGGTTTGGGGAGGGTGTGGTGGATGTGGAGACTGGTTAAAGGGCTCGCGCGACGGTAGTGAGATAGACTAAATAATACTTAAAGGGTCACACGACTGGTGTGAGGCAGACCGCCTACTGTTTAAATGAGGCCCACTGGTCAATTGGTGTGAGACATCCTTAAAAGGGTACGCTAGCCGACCGAACCCTGCGACAGCTGGGTTCCGAATCAGATACCTAGCTGAAGATAAAGGGCACGCCCGTCAACTGGTGCCAGAAACAACCTTAAAAGACCCGCTAGCCAACCTAACCCTGTGACTGCTGGATTCAGCATCGGGTAGCAAGCTGTAGGTGTATGACACACAATCAAACTAAAATATGAATGTTACACAAAAGTTGTTTTTCATGATGATTAAATAAGAGTATCTAGTTCATACAACAGTAACTTAAGCTTAATTTCAGACACAAATAACTAGCGATACAGTGAGTTCAATATATCTATGTAATGTACACTTCAGCAACCTAGTTCATGCGATAAACGCAAATAACTAGCGATACAGTGAGTTCAATATATCTATGACATATAGTTCACCAACATCGGACATAGATAACTTACTTTCGCAGATAACATATTTACGTGACAAGAGGAACATTTGCTAAAGTGTACTTACCTCTAAGCATTCAAAATGTATTGAACGCTTTGGTCGAATTGAAATTGTAGCAAACCTAAGTAGATACCTTTAAATTCATTCGGTGTCAAATAAATTCTAGTAAAATTTTCATCTGAAATTTCGATTTCCCAGTTTAATAAATTTACATTTAGAGTCACAGAACAATTTTGTAAAGGGCAGAATTGAATTGTCTCGTACAACGAAAAAGGATAATTATAATTTTGATGTGACACAAGTTTTGAGAAAATAAATCCAAACGTATCTCTCAAATTTTCAAACGAAAGATGCGTAGAACAAAAAGATATACTATGACTTGCTTTAACAACGGTGAAATCATGTCCCGAAACAGAAGGTGAAATACCCAGATAAGCCATACCGTTTGATCAATCTGATGTTATAACATCTTATATATATATCGTACCGTCTCATCTTTGAAAAACGAGAATCGTGAGATAGATTTCAACAGAAACCACAAGTCATGGAGGGGCGTATTCTCGCAAGACAAAAGGAAAATGACTACGTTTTCAAAACGTTATGTACATTCACATAAGCAATATCAAATGTTGCTGACATGACAGATATCAAAGCCTTCGTGATGGACAGAGGTCACACTTTGTTAACATAGGTAACATTCTTTTTTTGCGAAGACGTGCCCTCTCCACCCATGAACCACAAATTAGATTGAGATATTTTCAATAGAACGCTGGTTTTTGGTAAATACCGTATCGAAGGTGATGCGAGTGTGTGTTAATATTCTGTACATTTGGATAGAGTTTACTGGTTGTGCTATGGAGAATTTCCTGAAAGCCCTGTGCTTAATGAAAGTAAATCAGTCATTTTCCCCAACTGTTGTTCCAATTTTAACGGACAAACAAATAAATATTTTAGAAAACCAAACCATCATAAAGGACTACTGTGACAATTTCAGGACACAACAAAAGGCAATAAGACAAAAAGCAATAAGACAAAGAAGAAGAGCGATAAAGAAATCGAAGAAGGGAAACAAAGAGAAAAGGTGCAAGAAAGTGATTCAATCAAGTGGAGTGCGACAGAGTCAGAAAACTAATTGTGTGGTGCAAGTGGAAGTGCTAACACTTGCAATTCTGAAAAAAAAAAATGAACATCGCCTCACTGAAGACAATAGCACGCTGCATATGCAAACCTTGTTATGTTCGACTTTAGGTAAGTTCATTCATTTATTGTGTTCCTTTGAGTAACATGTCTTACGTGCGTGGACAGAGTTTGTGAGCACACTTAAAGGTGATGACACTTGCTATGGTGCTATGTTATTGATACATTACAATGTCATGACATAGAGCATAAAACCGGAAATATTCGCTCAAAAGCAACTGCGAAGTCAATGTGACAGCAAACCAAATGTGTAACCTCGTCTCTGTCTGCGTTTTTGCCGTTCACTTTTGAGAGCGTGTAGGAACATGTTTCATAATGTTAACCTTTAGCTTCTATCTGAATATTGACAGAAGATTACAAACAGATTTACTTATAAGCTAACAAACTTGTTGGCGTGTTTTTTGTTACTAGTGAGAGCTGTGAAACACACGTGTATATAGAACGCTTACGATACTACCGGATCGCGCTGTTCAAAGGTTAATGTATAACTTGGTTGTTCACCGCATATCGTTTGAACGGTTTCAGTTGATTCAGGATGTATCTGTGTAATGCTATCGTTAAATAGTTGACATACTTTGCGTTAATGAGCGCTTTGTGGAATGTTGTGGTTAAATAGTTTGTCTAGTTTCAAGAGCGTTAAGAGTCATTCTTGTGGAATGCTATTGTATTCGTTGGAGAAACTTGTGGAATGCTATTGTATGACTGAAATTCTTGAAGGTTAAATAGTTTGAATACTTTCTGGATGAATCCTCTGGAATGTCTGTTATATAAGGTTGAATCCTCAACAGATGGAGGATTTTTGAGGATTGCACCTCTGGAATGTCTATTGTATTCGTCAGGAATGCTATTGTATTCGTCTGGAATGTCTTTGTTCTCTTAGGAATGCTATTGTCTGTGCTGAACGGATTACTTTTATACTACTGCCATGAAGGCGATACCCAACATCACACCTACAGGACCCTTGGTGACAACGAGAGTTGAGAAGCGTCTTGCAATCCACGTCCAGTTCACAGCCAGAATCAAGCCTCGGCAAAGCTGAAAGAGTGGTAGTACATATTTACTTTGGACTTTCTGCACTTGTGTTTCTCGTTCAAAAAGAACTTTGTTGAAATAATGTCATAAGTGAGGTTCTCAAACTGTCACTAGCTGAAAGATATTAAAGAATTTTTTTTTTCCATAAAGCTGAAATATTGCCGCACTCAGAATATTACAGCTACACGGCGCGATCTGTAAATAATCCAGTCTGAACCAGACAATCTAGTGACCAACATCATGATCATCGACTTACGCAGATTGGTAATCTACCTTCAGTTGTTGCCGTTTTTTATATTGTATTGTCTTCGTAAATGAAATAGTTTTACATGTACATGCTAGTTTTAGATTCCATCTGTGATACTCTAGGTTTTTTTACAGTCCTTCGATGACTGCTGATTATTTAGCAACTTAAATTTATTGTTCATGTAAAACATATCTCGTCACTATATGGCTGAAATATTGCCGAGGTGACGTTAAATTTTAACTCACTCACTCAATCACTTACGCAATACGATGACATGTGTCAACCAAACGGAATTATAGCCAACATGTGATATTATTTTTGCAGTAACTATATTTGGATCACTACGATGAACCACATAGAAAGGAACAGGGTTGTGTCGTGGGTGGTATAGTAAACCTTCCTGATACATTTAGTACTAAACGTATGTTTGGCCTGGTCGTTATCAACTCTGAAACCGTGTGGTTTCCAGTCAATCTTCCGATGACATAGTAACATTTACGAGTTGGTTTTAAACTTTAAAAAATATAGGCAGGCACGTGGTGGTCTATGCAAAAATAACCTCGTGAAAAACTAATGACTGATTTGGATATTGCTGAGCTTGTGGCGATATGGATATAGGTTAAATGCAAATCTCGAAAATACTTATCTGGAACATTTTAACAGGCTGATAAAAACACGCACTACTGGAATTTAAAAGATCAGTCAATATACAATTCAGATGAATTCATTATTGTTACTGATAGATTTAATATTGATATACACCATTAAAAACAATCAGATGATAGAACAGTTGCAATCTATCTACGGACTCAAACAAATATTACAGAAGCACCGCTAACTCTGAAACGTTGATAGATTTTATTGTTTGTACTAAGTTTTACAGATATAAGAGTTTCTGGAGCTCTTAATCCTGTTTGTAGCGATCACTGTCATATCGTCATAGACAACAGGGATTATACGTAATATTCATATGGTTAAAAGGAAAATGTATGATTAGCAGATATTGATGGCAGAAGTGATAGTATAAATAAGATTAACTTAGATGTTCTCTTTTCTCTGGGAAACGTTCATAAAATCACTGAAGATCTGATGAGTATACGAATGATATTTTAATAGACAGGTACCAAATTTTACTATCACTGTAAGACTTAAGGACTCTTTATGGATAAAAAATGAAATACGATCTTCGATTAGAAAACAAAAACGAATTCATAAAATTCAAAAAATTCGAAACCGATCTTCAGACTGCAGTAATTTTACAAAAACTTAAAGGTCACAACTTTGCAGATTCTTATACCTTTCGGTATTGACTTACAGTAACAAATGATCAAAAATGCAAATTCAACTTGTTGAAAAATAACGCGATGAAATAAACCCCGTTATCGTCATCGTAGGACTTAATCTTCAGTAACCCATGCGAGGCAACTAACAGGATCGGGTGGTCAGTTTCGCTGACTTGCTTGACACATGTCATTTGTTCCCCATCGCGCAGATCGATGCTCATGCTGTCCAGACGCGATTATTTACAGATATAGCTGGAATATTGCTGAGTGCGGCGTAAAACTAAACTCACTCAGTCACTCACTTGTAGTTTTACTGTCCATCGAGGAAAGGTTTTTATCTTCAAAATCTTTTCATCTCTGTTTCATAGATTGTTCCCATCACAATATGTAACGATAAATATAAACCCACACACTCAATGCAATGATAATGGTGGTAGCGTCTACACTGAAACGTCGCATATATTGAATAAAGAAGTCGCCTATCCATGACAAAGTCTTCCTCTTCAGCAATAGCATGGTACATTGTAGTAGTATAATAGTAGTACAATACATTGTGAAATAGTATATGAACAAATACATATAATATTGAAAAGGCATTCTGATGAATCAAAAGGGCGTTGATATAATCAAGGAAGAAACTAACACGTCCTACTTACGTTTATCAGTCTGGTAAAGCTGATACCCTGGGACAGTACTTGAGGTGACAGAAACATTACTGAAATGTTCTCGCAAGGTGACACACGTTGGACCATCAGGATAGAAGTGAAAACTTTGGCAGTACTTCTCTCTGCTACATGCAGCACAACAGTCGATCTTGGTCACACGTGTCAAAGTTTGTATTTCAGACAGATGTGTCTTCTTACCGTCGTACACCTTAAGGCGTCGCGCTTTCAAATATTTGTAGGACTCGGGTGCTGATATGTCCCTCATCATGACCATACTAACGATGTAGATACACCATAAGATCAGACTGAAGGCTGTTGACATTTGCATGATTCAGGTTCAGAACTATTTGTTTCCTCAACTTCAGTGTAAGAAATCTCGTTCAGAGCAACAGTCCTTTGCCAAAATGACAAACAACCTGACTGTATTAACATAGTAAATGTGCGCATATCCAAGGAGACGTTATACATTAAGGCCATATCATAGCTGATTAAAAGACGTTTATCACTTTCGAGCTAATATGTTTTAATATAATATCACCTTAATAATTCAAGAATGGTTCAGCGCAAGAGTGGTAACTAATGAAGCTGAAGAGTATTTGGAGTGTTAGAGAATATGAATGGTGCAATATTCATGGCAAATAGTCACTGGTAAATGAGTCTTGACAGAAGTACATTTTAACTGACATAATACCCCACTTCCAGTCTCGGTGGCATGGTTTCCTTTGTTAATTGTGAAGGTGTATTGGCCGATATCAATGATACACCTATTCAATAGGGTATACCAAAGCAATACACAAAATACAAATGGCGAAATGTTATGTTATTTCAGTGGACGCACATTGAGATTTCGATCGTTTCACTAGTTTCACTAGTTTCACTAGAATACTTTATTACAACCCGTTTTTTTTAAGGAGAGATCACTTAGAAATGGGTGTAGATTCTAGGGGTTACCGTTGAAACTGTCCCCAACTTCATGATTTTCGGCTTTGACGACGTGTCTCTCATTACCTGTGGTATGGGTGAAAGCAATATATTAGAGATTGCGTGTTGCAACTGACGATGTCCTCCTGAAGGCGCGAACAGCGGTACTACGGTGGCCTGTCCTCTCCATCAGAAGTTGCTCATCCACCTTCTCGTTGAAGAGTCTCCTGAACGAAAATAACTTCCATGGATAAAAGAATGAATAGCTTGAAGTGGTACTTTTAAAGGAGGACACCGTCAGCAACATGCGTTACAGGTAAGTGACATGGAACACCAATCACAGGAAAGGTGAATTATATACAAATAAAATCAAATGTTTGCACAATACGTACTTTTCACGAATGGCCGGTATGTCTCCCTCTAAACCAGCTGACAAGCGTAATTATGTTGCAGACGATTTTTCTCAAACGTATGTACCCCAAGTTTCTGCTGTGAAAAGCGAAAGTCAGCGAGAGTCTGACCACCCCGTCCCGTTAGTCGCTTCTTACGACAAGCATGGGCTGCTGAAGACCAATTCTAATCCGGATCTTCACGGGTTTGAATGCCTTCAGATGTAATGTGAGATGAAGATTTACCAGAGTGTACTAAGTCACAAAAACCTATTTTCGCGAAATTCGATCTTGAAGTTTAGGACAACAATATCTTCTAAACTTTTCAATCAAATTCTGTCAAATTTTGCACATGCATGTGGCATGTTAAACAGTATCAGAAAATATTAAATTATATGCTCAATCTATTGAAATAAATAAGAAAATCACGAAAATGATTGGAGATAGAACACTTGACCAAAGGAAATCGTGGTTTTGCTCAAAACCAAACTGTTCTAAGTGTCAAAAAAACACAGCTAAAACTCAGCTTTATTATTATTATATCAATATTTGATTGTTATTTCTTTTTTCCAGGTTGTATTTTTGTCGTTTAAACCTGTTTTACTTTCATAAGGACTATATTTAATTAAATAAAGCAGAAATAAGAACAGAGTTAAAATCTTCCATTTCCATGATGACAATCACTTCAAAATTGGTAAATCTCAATGTCACGTGATCAGTTGTGCTTGCTCATTGGTCAATTGACAACTTAGAACACTCGAAAATTAACAACATGTGATATTTCATGGAGATAGAACAAAGTTTGTGTTTGAAAAAACACTTTCAAAGCTAGTTAGCACTGTAAAAAGTTGCTAGAGTAATAGATTATGCCCTAAAACCTACCCTAAGAATACTAACTTTAATTTTGTCAAACGTGGACTTACAACACTCTGGTTTTCAGGCGAGGGGCCCCTTATATAACTACGAAAAGATGTCAGAAACGTCTACACGAAGACAGATGATTCTGGAATACCTCCTTGTAGTTCTTTCCAGATCTTTCTGTCTGAATCTAGTACAAATGGAAATAAAGCACACTATCATACGTCTAATGTTCACATAACATATTATACTGAAACATTAACTGTTTAAATACGGCTTTGATGCGGCTATACTTTTAACTGTGATACTTAATTTACTGTTTAACCGCTTTGGCATTTGACAGTATTTCGATATGGCTGCAATATTGCCAATGGAACGTGAAACTGAAAGTTCGTTTACTTTGTAAATATTTTAGTTATGACCTCCATATATGCTACCCATCTAAAGTTTAGACTCACTTAAAGCATTCGATTATGTTATGTATATATAGGTGGTTACATCGAAGATGAATTTCTCCCTTAACTTGAGGTAACCAACTGCAAACCGTATGCAGATTAACTGCACGGGGATCATGCATCAAATTGCTGAAAAGCATGTGCAAATATCGTGCATATGAACAGCTGCGTTTTGGTGTAAAGTTTTGTTAAGAATTCGCCAATGTTTACTGAGTTTCATCATTTATTGAACTCATGACAATGATCTTTTTAACGTTACGAATTTGTTTTACAATACATCAGTTCATGTGTAAACAGCACCTTTTAAACTGAATATTTTGCAAAATCTAGTTTAGAACAGTTGACTGAAGTAAGTGGCAACATTTACACTAGTGAGTCTGAACTTTTGATGGATAGTATAATTATATACAGTACAACCAGAAATTATTGAGAATTTAAAGATTGTCTTTTTTTATTTTTTCACTCATTACTCACGTATTAAATGTGAATATTAGCAGAACATAACTCCAGATTCAAAGACAGGTGAACAGTTAGTATTTTGTCAAGTCAACATGGGCAGCAATGCAGGCTTCAATGCGGCGGGGTATACTACTGATTAAAGAAGTTAGAAAGTCGTGGTCCATGCTGTCCCAATAACGGATCACCTCTCCTTTTATTTCCGCAATATTTGTCAGATTTTTCTTATTGACACTTTCCTTCATACGTCTCCAAACATTTTCTATTGGATTTAGGTCAGAGCTATAGCTTGGCCAATCTAATAATATCATATTTTGGGTCCGAAACCAGGCCTGTGAATGCTTTGAACGATGTTTTGAGTCGTCCTGCTGGAAAATCCAAAAGATTCCATAGAATACGTGAGCAGATGGAAGTAAATGTCCCTCGAGAATATCTGTGTACCGCTCACTGTTCATATTCCTTCAAATACACAGAGGGGCGTTGACCCTAACACAGATTTTCCACCCCACACGTTAAATTTCGGACTGTACTTTGGGCCCTGATACAAAGGTGTTTCAGTTTGTTTGGTCCAGAATTCTTTGTATTAGGAAACAGCCACACAGAACCGTCATCTGAGAAAATCATATTGTCCCAGTTAAAATTTCCATGCTGTAAGCACCAGTTCAACCTTCGCTCCTTTGTTCAGGTTTCATGATCGGTGATGGAAGTCCTCGACTTTTCTAGCAACCCATTGCATGCAGCTCAGTTCTAATTGTCTCCTTACAGACAGCCACAGTTCCTCTATCAATCATATCCAGCCTTAAGTTTTTAAACTCCTTCGTTTGTTTTAGAAACAAGAATACGACGCCGCCACCTGTCACCAACAGTCATTTTTCTGGGCCTACCTGAGCCTCCCTGGTGCTCAATGCTATATCCATTTGCAATATTTTTTAAAACACGATAAACAGTGGACAAGGGATGCATGTTCTGCTTGAAATCACTTTAGCTGATCTGATGTCCTTGTTATAATACTCTAAAATCACCTTCCTCTTCTCTGAATCATCCATACTGAGGATCACTGAAAATGTCATCTGCTAGCAAGTAAACAAAGGGGGATAACACTTCACAAACTAATTAAAAAGGATAAACGGAGTTGTCTATCTTGAATGAACCAAGCACTTGATAGCTGGTCAAGGTTGTTTATAATAGAAATCCAATTAAACATATTACTAAAATTCTCAATAATTTCTGGTCATACTATATGTATGACACAGGGAATCATTGTAACACAAACGGGAAAGATTGGCTTGTTCCATATAGGGAAGATGTGTTCCTACTTACCTGGACACCGTGTGTTGATAACTCTTTTAATATTCTCAGACAAACTTTAGATAAACTCAATTCCATTGTTCATGAGAAACCAAAGTTAGTCGTAAGAGGAGACTAACATGATCGGGTGGTTAATTTCTTTTCTTGTCCAGACGAGAGTTTTAGCTGGAGTGAGTGAGTTAATATCCATCGTCACATCGACGATATTTCAGCCATATCTTCACGAGAACAATTAATAATCAGTAAATATCAATAATATTAGAAGCTATAAAACAGTTTACGATGAACAGTAAAACTACTAGTGTATCACAGATAGAGATATAAAACTAGCATGTAACTAAAACATATGCTATAATGCAAGACAATGCAATATAAAACGGGCTATAGATCACCAGCATCTGAGTGAGTGAGTTAAGAATGAACGTCACATCGGCAATATTTCAGCCATATCGTGACGAGAACATATTTCACATTGAAATGGAACATGTGTATAATATCTAAGCCTGTCATCAAAGGACAGTAAAATAAATAAGATATCACAATTAGAATTAAAACTAGCGTGGAAAGTTAAAACACTATTTGGACAAGAAAATATAAAAACAGGCTATATATCGCCAACTACTGAAGGTACATCACCATACTAGAGACCATGGTGACTTATAGTACAATCGCTACCTGCATGGACTTTATACGGACTAAAGTGACATTACACAGTTACAATTTATGATATAGATCAACTTCCCTCAGGTAGTTCAGTATCAGATGAGCGCTCACGAGGGAGAACAGATCTTTCAGATTGGTTGCGTGATAATGCGAGTCCCTTGCAGATGTAAAGTCCACACAGTCAAGCAGAATATGCATGACTGTGAAAGCCTCATCGCAGGAGAGACATATGGGGGGTCCATCCCCATCCGTTTTCAGCCGATAGTCATGTGTAAATCGACTGTGGCCAATACGACATCGTCGTAAAATTACTTCATCACGTCTTGACTGGCAACCCAAGCAGGTATAACCGATTGTTGGCTTCAATTCATGGAGTTTGTTTCTTCCTACTTGAGTGTCCCACCTTTTTTGCATCAGGTCCCGAGTATAGCTTCTGATAGTGGGTTTGAAATCACTGTACGGGATTAGCAGTGGAGATAGGGGCTTTTCAAGAGCTGCTTTTGCTGCAGCATCAGCCTTAGTGTTACCTGCTATGCCGACGTGACCCGGCAACCAGATAGCTTTGGCTTCAGCGGTGAAAATGGAAATATTGTCGGGGATCCAAGATGAGATAGTCTTGGCTCCAATGACTGTAGCGCTGGCAACTTGGCCATCGACCTTGGATCCGTCCGGGAAAATGCATATGTGAGTGTTATACTTCGAACGTAACTGGTTGTATTCCTGTTGGAACACCAAGGGATTTTTTCAGACTTTTTGAGTTTGGTGAGGGTAAGATCGACCTGTGGTTTCACCATTTGCCATGGTGGTGAGGACAGAACTCGGTAAGGTGCAATGATGTTGAGATCAATTTTAGCTGCAGATATGTGTGGTTTGATCCTGATTCCAAGTGGTGGAACCAGGCTTGGCAGTTTAGGAAACAAGTTTTCATAGAGCGGGTTGAAAACACAATTGTATGCTGGATTGGACTCATTAGAACGTAATTTAGTGATATACTGCAGTGAGAGTTTAATGCGGCGTTGTTCAAGGGAAGGTTCATTGGCCTCCGCATATAGACTGTCTACCGGAGAGATCCTAAAAGCTCCCAGGCAGAGCCTCAGCCCTTGGTGGTGGATAGAGTCTAATTTTTCTAAATTGCTTTTGCAGTCTCCACCATAGACAGTGGAGCCATAATCTAGTTTACTGCGAACTAATGATCTGTACAAGTGAAGGAGGGTGGTCTGATCCCCTCCCCACTCTGTATTTGAGACTACTTTTAGCAAGTCTAGAGCCTTCAAGCACTTTGTTTTCAAATATTTTATGTGTGGTAAGAATGTCAGGTGGCGGTCGAATATGAGTCCAAGGAATTTGCCTCTTCTACTACCTTGATGGGAGTACCATCTAAAGTTAGGTCTGGATCCTTGTGTGGTTTGTATTTACGACAAAAATGAATACAATTTGTTTTGGATTTTGAAAACTTAAAACCATTTTCATTGGCACATTATTGGATTTTGTTAAGGCAGAGTTGTAGCTGCCTTTCTATTGCGTGCATGTTCTTACCACGACATGAAATATTGAAGTCATCCACGTTCAGAACGTTAGTGAGGCTGTTAATTTTGATGCTAAAAAGTCTACCAGACAGGATGCTGCCTTGGGGGACGCCCTGATCTTGGTGGAAATAGTCAGACAGTGTGGAACCCACCCGAACTTGAAATTGTCTGTTATTTAAAAACTGAGATATGAACTGAGGTAGTCTACCCCATCTATCCAAACTTGTGTAAATCTTTTAGGATACCATGTTTCCACGTTGTATCATATGCTTTTTCTAAGTCGAAAAAGATGGATACTGTATGTTGTTTGTTGACAATGGAGTTTTTGATGAATGATTCGAGACGCACCAGATGGTCAATGGTACTTCGGTTTTTTCGGAAACCACATTGGAGGTCACTGAGGAGGTTATTGGTCTCCAAGTACCAGATTAATCGATTGTTGACCATGCGCTCCATGGTTTTGCAAACGCAGCTAGTTAGTGATATAGGACGGTAGTTTGAGGGATCAGTATGATCGCGGCCGGGTTTTGGTATAGGGATGATAATGGCATTGTGCCACGAAGGGGGGAAGTGTCCGGATGTCCAGATGTCATCAAATATATTTAGAAGTGTTTCCAAGCCTGTGTCAGGGAGGTGTTTCAGAAGCTGATAATGGATTTCATCAGCTCGTGCCGCAGTGTCATGAGCCTGTCCTAGGGCAGTACGTAATTCATGGAGGGAAAACGTTTCGTTGTAATCCTCCCCTTTATCAGAGTTAAAATGGACTGGTTTCTTTTCTCGTTGGGTTTGGTATTTCTGGAACTGAGGGTTATAATTTGATGAGGAGGAGTGGTTTGCAAAAGTTTCGCCCAGTTTGGTTTTGCAATTTCAGATTTATTTGTTAGGAGGAGTCACCATCTTTCAGGTGGTGAACTCCTGATTTTGACCCTTTGCCCTTAATCTTTGAATCATGTTCCACACCTTGGACATGGGTGTGCGGTTGTTGATTTTTGACACGTATTTCCTTCATGACCGGCGTTTAGTTTGTTTGAAGGTACGTTTTGCCCTGGCATTTGTCATTTTAACAGCATTCAGGTTATGCACGGTAGGATGTTGTCGGAAATATTTTTCCTTCTTCCTATTTTTCCTAGCTTGTTTGCAGTTTGTATCGAACCATTATATGTGTATGTGCGCGGGTTTGCAGAGGACTTTGGAATTGTTTTGTCTCCGATGGCATTTAGGACTTCTGGAAAATAGTTCCATGGGGTCAGGAACATTCCTGAAGTTGTCTGGCTTAAGATTTTCTGAACATAGGGTTTGGAATAAAGGCTAATTGGCCTGAGTAAAATTCCATCTTGTTGATGGTGGTTCATCCGTGGGGTTGATAGGAGTAAGAATTGTTGGGAAGTGGTCGCTTCCACAAAAGTCGTCATGGACCGACCATTCGAACTCATTTAAAAGATTAGAATCTGTAAGTGATAGATCGAGAGCAGAGTATGATCCAGTGGCAGGATGGAGGTAGGTGTTTGATCCATCGTTGAAGATGCATACATCATTATTGGAGAGAAACTCTTCAAGGACCTTTCCTTTACTATTTGTATCAGTACTCCCGGTTATGGCCTTTGAAGTTGCCCATGATTATGCAGGGCTTCGGGAGTTGATCATATAAGTTCTGAAGATCTGATAGGCGAACAGTTGAGGTGGGAGGGAGATAGAGGGAACATAGTGTAAACCCTATGTTCAGAGTCATGCGGACAGCAACAGTTTGTAGGTTGGTTTTAAGTGGAACAGGGCTATGAAGGACGCCCTGCCTCACCAGGATAGAAGTGCCTCCTGTAGCTTTTACACCGGGAGGAGAAAAGGAGTGGTAGGAACTGTACCGACGGATGTCAAATGTATCAGTCGTTTTTAGGTAGGTTTCTTGGAGACAAAACGCGGATGGTTTGAAGTCTTGAATCAATAACTGTAATTCATTATAATTATTCTTAAGTCCTCTGCAATTCCATTGATGATGTTTTGTGGATTCATGGTGCTTCCACTGGTGACATGTCACGTGAATGTGAGAAAGCGTTTGATGAACTCCTATTGGTGTGAGGTTGAGTTGGAGTTACCTCCATATCCAGAGGGCCAAAGGAGTTATGGACCTCGATGGGGACCTCTGAAGGAGAGGTGGCCTTTGGTTTTGTCTTTGGCAATTGTTCAAGCTGTTTTAGTCTCTCTAGCCTCTTTTTTCCCTTTTCTGTGCGCAGTTTCTGTTTCTGGTTTGGCATTTGTTCTGGTGTTTGTGATTCAGAGGTTTTGACTTTGGCGTTTGAGATGGAGTGGCTGAGATAGGCTGAGTTGTGTTGAGTTGAGTTGGCTGAAGACATGATCCATGTCAGGTCGGTCTGACATGAGATGGTTGCAGTTGTGATAGAAGGACGGGAGACAGCAGAAGAGTAGGTGATGGTTGAAGGGCTGCAGTTAAACTTGCAACCCTCTTCTTTGCTTCGTGAAAGGAGATATTTTCTTTGTGCTTGATCTTTAGTATCTCGGATTCGCGTTGCCACACTGGACAGAAGTTGGAAGAGGCCATATGGTTACCACCGCAGTTTGTGCACTTCACTTCCTTAGTACAGTCGTTGCCCTCATGCTTGTCACCACAGCGATAACAAACAGCAGAGGAACGACAGGACTTGGATCCATGTCCAAACTTTTGGCAGTTGTAGCACCGGAGTGGATTGGGGACATACACCTCCACACCAATGCTACAATTACCAGCTCTAATCGAGTCAGGAATGTTTGCTCGCGCGAACGTGAAGAGATAGGTGTTCCTTGGTTGAACAACACCGTCCTTTTTGAAGGTGAATCGTTTTACGGCTGTGACGGATTGCTGAGAGAGTTCCTTGACAATTTGTTCTTCAGTCATGTCAGACAGGCTTCGAGCTCTGTCCCGTACAATGCCTCTACACGAGTTAAGTGTTTTGTGTGCTGAGACAGCGACCTTGATATTGACAAATTCTTGTATTTTGTGGAGATTTAGTGATTGTTGTTTCCAGGTACATTCTATCAGCCAGATCGAAGCTTTGTAACATTGGCAACTTCTCCGCAGATACTAGCGATACCTTTGGAGATTGCAAAAGGATTCAATTGCAAAGGTTGCTTGTCACAAGCCTCAATGATCAGGAAGCGTGGCCAGTAGTCAGGTCGGAGGGGCGTACTCTCGTCAGACGAGGAGTTGTCGGTTTCCATGTGTCTTCGTTTTGAACCGGGGTATTGGGAAGCCATGTCGTTAGTAATGTGGTTCGGCATCCCCTCTCCCCACCCACCGTGGAGTGTCAACAAGGACGATCTTATACTGCAGCGGGTCTCCAAGCTGCAAAGACCAGGGATAAGGGGGTGTTATACTCCAGCGAATTTGACATGAAATGCTGTAGCTGCCTACCAGATTAAAGGTCAGGATGGCTCTGTCCATGACAATCAATTGGAGACGTACAGAAATCGGAGGTCAGCATCACCAGATTGGCCCATGAGCCACCGCCTTCTGTGCATGGGTCTGCGAGGCTAATTTGTTTTGGTAGAATATTAGTTAACATTTTGAACATGGTCAAAAGTGTTATGTAATACCAAATTTTGTATAGACATTCCATGCACAGGGCAGGCGTGACCAGCCGATTGGTAGAATCGGACCTATTCTACCACCCGTCTAGGCAAAGTCAGGGTCGAAGTGGTGTGTTGTATTATTGAACACTATTGCCGGTTCCGTCATCCTCAACCACCAGACTCCCTTCCTCTGCCGACACAGGGATGCAATTGGGTCTCCTCTACAACCAGCAATGGGGTTCTGTTGACCTATTCGACCCCGGGTCCACACGGGGGCGAAGAGCCATTGGCGTTACCCAGCACCCACCACGAGGAGGTTGCTCTTCAAGGTGCCTGTTGGACAAGTAATGGTAAAACTTTAAAATTCGTTTTAAATCCTTTTAGGCGATAAACTTGTCGTCCTGCGATGGATGTTTTCTGAAACGTCTATCCCTCTAGTGATCAAAACTTGTTAGAAGTTTTATAGGATCATTTGATCCTTTTGATACCCTGTCAGTATGTTCGTTGCGTGACGATGAGTCAATTTTATGCCTTGCTAAGACATTCCTTTCTTTCCTAGATTGTGATTTTGTTGAGGAGTCATTTTGTGATCCTGATCTTTGAGGTGGTGTCACAGAAGTAGTTTGTGAAGAATCAGAAATCTGTTCAGCTGGGAAGGGATCCGCTGTCTGAGTACAAGAATCAGATGGACAGTGGGGTCAGGATTAATAGAATTTATCAATGTCAAATCTGTTGGACACTGAACTGTTACTGAGGAAACTGTTGGAGTTTGGTAACAGAAGCATACGTTTCAGTCTGGTCTGTAGTGGACACCAGTTTCTTTGCTTAAGTGTAAGAAATATTTGTGTACATTTTATTTTACTTATTTCCATTTCTTTTTTCCATACTCGATAATGAGTGCGCTCCAGAACAATTCTGACACTTTTTAGCATCACTGTTACGATCTCCTGTAACATGGGAAGTTTGGCTAAAGTGTGCACAAGTGATTTTGTTTTTTTGCAGGAAGATAGGAGATAGTGACACCATGACACCGTGGCCCCTACTACGCCTGTAATAGACAGTCGAAATATACACACCATAATATGTTCAGATTCTCTTGCCTTCAGTCCATTAAAATATGTTAAATAAACATCCACGTTTAACCAAATTATAAACTGAACTTGCTACTAGTCAATATGACATCGTCTTCTCCAGACATGTCGGAATTTCAGGTAACAAAGTGGCTGATTCTGCTGCGGGTCGACCGCATGAAATTAACCATCTATTAGCGACGTAAAACCATATAGGGCTGATTTTGCTGCGGGTCACCCACATGAAATTAAACCATCTATTAGCGGCGTAAACCCATATATGGCTGATTCTGCTGCGGGTCACCCACATGAAATTAAACCATGTATGACTGACTGAGTTTGGTTTCAGCCGCTTTTAGCAATATTCCAGCAACATCACGGCGGGAGACACCATGAATGGGCTTCACATTGTACCCATGTGAGGATTCGAACCTGGTCTTCGGCGTGACGAGCCAACGCTTTAACCATTAGGCTACCCCACTGCCCCATTTTGTATGAACTACTACTGAGTACAGTAGAATAATAGCATACAATTACATAGCATAGCACAGTTATAACATAGCATAGTAACAGTACGAGATACTATAGTATAATGATAGCTTAGAATAGTGCAGCATTAGTACAGTATAGCATAGCATAGGATAGCATAGTACTGTACGGTATGAAATAGCGTAAGTAGTATTAAAACATACATACAATATTGAAAAGGCATTCTGATGAATCAAAAGGGCGTGATTATAATCAAGGAAGAAACTAACACTTCCTACTTACGTTTATCAGTCTGATACCCGGTGACGGTGGTTGAGGTGACAGAAACATTACTGAAACGTTCTCGCAAGGTGACACACGTTGGACCATCAGGATAGAAGTGAAAACTCAGGCAGTTCTTCTCTCTGCTACACTCAACACTACAGTCTATCCTTGTCACACGTGTCAAAGTTTGTATTTCAGACAGCAGTGTCGTCGTAACTCCTATTTATAGAGATGTAGGACTCGGAAGCTGTTATGCCCATCACCACGATGACCATGTAGATTCACCTT
Organism: Haliotis rubra; assembly: GCF_003918875.1. Classification (NCBI taxonomy): domain Eukaryota; kingdom Metazoa; phylum Mollusca; class Gastropoda; order Lepetellida; family Haliotidae; genus Haliotis; species Haliotis rubra. Next base: position 25,503 of record NW_025766464.1, read on the forward strand.
AAGATCAGACTAGAGAGAGTAAACATGATCTGGGCTCAGGATTATTTGTAATTGCAGCTTCAGTGTTACACAACTCATTCGGTGAAACGACAAACTACCGGACTCTAATATACATGTTTATTTGTTCGAATGTCAAAAGAGGCATTATAAATGCAGTCCATGTCTAAATCTGTCTTATAAATGGTATTTAGTCACATTCGTGTAAATACCATTATAATACGACCTCTTCTCAACTAAATAATTCAAGAACAGTTGAGATGTTTTGAAGTGTGAAGACTTGGAAGACGTGTGAAGACCATTATAATACGACCTCTTCTCAACTAAATAATACAAGAACAATTGAGATGTTTTGAAGTGTGAAGACGTGTGAAGACCATTATAATACGACCTCTTCTCAACTAAATAATACAAGAACAGAGGATTATTTTTGAAGTGTGAAGACTTGGAATGATGCAATGCTGTAGTCAGGGTATACGTATCGTGACAGAAAGGACAAAACTGGCTATGATAATTAACGACACAATTATGTACAAATCTGACGAGAGGCTACACTCGAATATTGACATGTTTTTTTCGCACTTTATTTGTATTTGGGTTTGTTTTTTATTTCAGTTCTGCCACGATGATTTCAGAAAATATGCAGTTGGTAAGTAAAAACTAAAAGCAATATATCAGAGCTGGTTCCACTCACAAGATGACAGTATATCATTCTAACAATTCTTTCCACTGTTTCACCATGTGTATTGCTTGTATGGACTTTACCTGGCCAGCCAACATTACAATCACTGATAACGGATATTTGTTGACAACCACACAGCTAAATGCCTGGACGCACTCGATTTGTTTAAAGTCATTTATAATTCAAAGTGGGCCGGTGGGGTAGCCTAGTCGTTAAAGCGTTGGCTCGTCACGCCACAGACCCGGGTTCGAATCCCCACATGGGTACAATGTGTGAAGCCTATTTCTGCTGTCCCCCGCCGTGATGTTGCTGGAATATTGCTAAAAGCGGCGTAAAACCAAACTCAGTCAGTCTGTCATATTCAAAGTGGGGAGGCTATCACAGAACGCTCCTGCACTTATAGAGGCCGCTGAGGCAACCAAAATTTGATTACAGATCCATCATATATGGTGAAGCATGTACAATTACTTTACAAAGACAGTGCACCATCCATCACTAGGACCTGTGGCTTTGCCTTGGAGCATTTAAAACAGTCCAATTCATAGTTTGTGCGTGGAGGCGGGTGATACATCCCCAATACAACGTCTCAAGTCATCCTTACAGTATGTCACAAATTATATTCTAATAAGTCAAATCCAGCCTTTGAGTGAGTATTTAATCCGTTCTACCAGGGTATTTACAGTACGAAATTAACTCTTAGCCCGCCACTTTATGAATAAGGGTCAAATCTGCCATATCCGCTGCCCATATTAAACATAAAATGGTAAAGCCAGAGGTAGACCTACTTTAACAAAACAAAAAGAACCAACTAATATACCCACAAGAATACAATCAGTTAAATACGTATTATTCCTACACAAAAATATGTAAAGATTGATCCAAGGACGATGGCGCAGTTGCTGTGCCATTTTAACTGCTCTTAAATACATCAATAACCAGTCTAAATATAAACAATGGATACTGTTTTAATATTCTCTATCATGCCTTCAGACAATTAAAAATAGGTCAAATACAAATACACATACAATTTTTGAATGACACAACGTCGTGGTGGGTGATGCTGCGGATAGAGCTCAGGTCACAAACCAGTCGAAGTTAGGCAACATTTGGCACAGGTCGGTTGACAGTGTTTGGCAGCTTGACACCCGAGTTTCCAGGACTTTAGTCCTGCCCCACAACGAAGCACATTTGAATTCTGCTCATCTAGCTGAAAATGGGTACAGGGTGGGATATGCCATGTGACTTTAACCTTCTAGCGCCTCACAGGCAGCTTGGGTTATCCGGGGTACACTTTGTGATGCCCCGTTGAACAGGTTTGAGTTGGATACCAGGCGCCATATAAATCTATTATGTATGTTACAAGTAGCCAATATGACATCGTTTTTTCGTTGGTGACACAGCCATGTTGGAATCACCACTAACACAATGGCTGATTCTGCTGCTAAGGCAGCACTCAACAAATCTGGGACACGACTCCTGATACCTTGCAGTGATTGCAAACCTCTTGTAAGAAGTTACATCCGTGATCTGTGATAGTTAGTACAACCTACACTGCTCTCATCTAGCCCATGGTCCCTGGAATGGTGATCTAACTTCAGTTGTTGGCAATACATAGCCTGTTTTTATATTGTGTTGTACTCTAAAGTTAAAGTATTTTAGTGAAATGTGTGATATACTAGTTGTTTTACTGTCCTTTGCTGACAGGCTTTTATAATTTGCCTTTATTTATTGTAAAATTATAACTTGTTTGTAGTCACGATGTGGCTGAAATATTGCCGATGTGACTTAAGATCTTAACTCACTCACTCACTCACTCACTCACTATCATCTAGCAAAGGCGTTTAAATAGCCTAGTGGATAAAGCGTTCGCTCGTCACGCTGAAGACACGGGTTTGATTCCCCACATGGATATAATGTGTGGAGCCCTTCCCTTCGTGATATTGCTGAAATATTGCTACTGCAGCGTAAAATAAACTCACTCACCCAATAAAATGAAAAGTTTGAATCCACTCATCAGTTTTGTGCGCAGTCATTCCAACACATCAATGATTACAAGTACCACACAGGGAAACTGTGCAAGACAGGGACAGTTCATCCTTTCAGTTAATAGGGGCGGTGGGGTAGCCTAGTGGTTAGTGCATTTGCTCGTCAAGCCGAAGACCCGGGTTCGATTCCCCACGTGGGCACAATGTGTGAAGCCCATTTCTGGTGTCCCTCGCCGTGATATTGCTGGAATATTGCTAGAAGCGGCGTAAAACTAAACTCACTCACTCACTCACTTTAAGGTAATAAGGTGTAATGAGGCAATCTTTGCATTTACTCTAGAGACAATAGAGTGTATTCAAATTCAGTTGAGGTTGATAGATGTTTATCATTGTATTGTAATAAATGCATGAAAATCGTTCTGTTTCTCATCTTTGGAAATACTTACGTGAATGATGCTTAATAATTGGTGTGATTGCAATCTAATAAGGTTAATCAAAGGTGTTAGTGATCAAGTTCTCAATCAGTTACGGCATCTGCTGTTTAATAGTTTTATGTCATCACTGGAAACTGTTCTTTAAGGAACTACTCCGTTTACATATTTAACGGAGTGGTCATAATGTTCGAGGAACAGCACAAAGTTCATGTGCTACTCAGCGGATGTGAAACCGTTGATTCTTGAGGTGGACCATGTGTTTCAATCTGAAGCAGATGCGGGAGAAACGTTTATGTTTGCAATGAATAATTCAACCGGACTGCCAAAGCTCCTAGTTGTCCGTAGACGGGTGTGTAGCAATCTGGCCTCGCATATGAGGAATATGCAATTGTAGGGTTAATAAATGAGACACCCACTTGGGTTGTAGTTCAATATTTGAAGAGATCATTTCACGACGATGTAGTATTAGCCATACTAGATTACTCATGAATGTGTCTTGAAAAGGGAAGATGTTATTCATTGTACCACATGTGCTGAATAATAATAGTAAAACATCACAAGGGAACACCGATGGATCTTTTTAACATAATGTCTCATCTCCTTTACTAATGTGCTTTGTAAGTGAAATGAACTGAAGGATAATTTTGAATATGGGTAAAGTTATATATTATATAGTTAACTTTTACAATATAAGAGGGGCGGTGGGGTAGCCTAGTGGTTAAAGCGTTGACTCGTCACGCCACAGACCCGGATTCGAATCCCCACATGGGTACAATGTGTGAAGCCCATTTCTGGTGTCCCCCGCCGTGATGTTGCTGGAATATTGCTAAAAGCGGCGTAAAACCAAACTCAGTCAGTCAGTCAGTACAATATAAGAGGGCGATGGGTAGCCTAGTGGTAAAAGCGTTTGCTTGTCACGCCAAAAACAAAGGTTCGATTCCCAACATGGGTACAAAGGGTGAACCTGTTCTCATGCCCCTGCCGTGATATTGCTGGAACATTGCTAAAATCTGTGTAAAACCATACTGACTCACTCAATATAAGAAGTATATGGTTTGTAACTGTGATTGTCAGCAGCCGTAACCTCAAAGGGTTTTGAAGTAGCGAAAACTGATTGTTCCCTAAAGAAAGTATAAGGTTGACCACATTGTTTAATATATGTTTATTCCTAATCTTTGTTGATCGTACAGGTACTGTGTTACGCTTACGATTCCTGATCATCGCCAGCAGTGAGAAGGATTGTTTAACCTGGGGTACATTGAAAATGGTCCTCAGTGTGAAGTTTTGGAGAGTGGTGACCCGTGGGTATTAAGCATTGTTGTGATTAGAACTATTGTTGGTTCCATACTAGTTTATACTCACTCACTCACTCACTCAGAAACCCACCAACCCACTCACTCATTCACTTTTTAACCTAAAATTGCTAATAGCTGAAGGGATGGTGTAAATCGAGCTAGGGTCCATGCAGGAAGCAAATGTACTGTAAGTTCCCATGGTCCCTTGTATGGTGAACTACCTTCAGTTATTGGCAATATTGAGCCCCTTTTATGTTGTATTGTTTCCTGTAATTGAAATATTTTAGATTGACATTCTTGTTCCATATTTATATCAGTGATATTTAGTTGTATTTACTGTACTTCGCCGACAGACTTATATAATTTACGTTATGTTTTGTGCAATTATAAGTTGTTTTAGTGACGATATGGCTGAAATACTGCCGATGTGACTTAAAATTTTAACTCACTCCCTCACTCACATTTTAACATTTGGCGTCATACGACTATTACCTCATTTGTCCCCTATGAGGTGCGCAGGACGTACGTTGAACGTATTAAAATGCTGGCCCGTGTATCGTCCGTTTATATAAAACAATATATAAAATATGAGTATTGTGAAAAATATGATATTTAGTGATCAAATGTAACACATGTTATATTTGGGATTACACTTGCTCAGTAAAGTACAGATTCTAGTACTTTTGTTGAGTCCCCTCCGGGATTCGAACCCACACTCTCAGAGTCAGGCACCTAATCGCCAGAATCCATACTTTAAGGGCAAAGTGTAATTATACATATGACATGTGTAACGTCCCAGATAATGCTGATTAAATATCCTAATCACAAACCGACCCAACTACTTGGCTTTGACTACTGCTATTTACTATCAACCTGTAGGTATAGACGTTATATCCATTAGGGAAATAGAGGAACGGGGACCAAACTGTCACAACAAAATAGCTCAATCATGATTTCTCGGAAGGGAGGGTTGGTGAATGTTTAAGAGATTTTTCTTCTTTTAAGTTTTAAGCTTCCAAATTTTTTTCCGAGTCTTTGGGTGGACTAGGGAAGGGGCAGTACTTGGAAGTACTTTTGAAACTGATAATTATGATTCGGGATTCGAACCCAACAACTTTTGGTCCGAAGTCATGCACATTCACAACACTGCCATCCTTACCCCCAAAGCGCGGTTATGCTCGAGATATGTGTGCAAAGATGAAAATGATAATGATGAGGCTTTTTAAAGATATTTGTGTGTCTTTTATAATGATTTTTCGATACATGTAAATTCTATGATAACATCTGTGATTGGTTAATATCCATCTGGCGTTCAACTTCTCCTCAAATCAGTGACGCCGTACTTCGTACTGCTGTTTACTCTTACAAAGAAAACATCTGTGATTGGTTAACATATATTTTGCCTTCCACTTTTTCTCCAATCACAGATGTGGTACTAAGCAATATTCTTTGCTCTTACTATGATAGCATCTGTGATTGGTTAATATCCATCTGGTGTTCCACCTTTCCTCCAATCAGAGACGCCGTACTTTGTATTGTTGGTTACTCTTACAAGGACAACATTCGACACCGGATTTCCATACTCTGTGATGTGACCTTTCGACATGAGCCCCGCTCTGATCTCCTGGAAGCACAAACAGCACACCGATTTTATTAGAGGCATATACGAGTGGTGAAAGGTACCAAATGTTATATTTTGGATTACACGTTTATTGTTAAGTTCAAATTCTGAAACGGATTTTGGTTGAGCCCAGTCCACGATTCGAACCCACACTCTCAGAGTGAGGCACCAAATCGCGAGCAGTGGAAGTCTCGGTGGCTGAGTGGGTCAGGCAGCTGACTTTGTGGACTGGTACCTCAGTCTGAGAGCGAGAGTTCGATTACCTGATGGGGCTAAATACAAACTTGTACTTGAAAACAAAATGTGAACTTGAAGAAGAAACTGTCCTGAATCCGGAACATGCCGAATATAGCTTTTTGTGACAATATTACAAAACATTATACCTTTGAACACCTACAGACTTTTATGTTTTTCATGATAATCTAACGATTATATTTACTTAGCTAGTACAAATATTAAAACTGTCCACCGCAGCTGTTCAGAGGGGTACGCAAAGCGAGTAGTCTGGGATGCCTGTTGTTGGAATTCCATATTGTGACAGCTAGAAGATGATTATACCTTGAGATATTGTGAAGCACGTGCTTTACATGTGCATTCCAGAATGCTACTGTATGATCGCTGTTTTGGTGGGCCAAGCTTTAAAAACTGCACATGGATTCAGGTTGTGCTTAATAAGTGTTCATGTTTGTAGATCCACCATATTACGAAGATATTAAGCTGTGTTTTGATATAGATGATTTTGGGTGTATTTTCTGTCTATCACGTGACAACCAAATTCAGGGGCCACTCCGGGACAACTCGTTAAGAAGGTGTGAACGTGGGGACCAGTGTAGGACAACTTCTTAGTAGTCATAACAAAGAGTTAATCTGCTGCTGTGAGTAGAAGGTGACTTCTGATGCTGTTAGAAAAGTGATAACTTCAGAGTACAAAGTGAGAGTCTGGTTACCATGGTTTGTGTAATAATTTATCTTTAATTTTAATGTTGTTTGGATGCAGGGTAATGCATTTGACACATTATTATATTGCTCGGTGATCCTTAATTCTAAATACATTTGTCTGGCACCAGCATATCACAGTTCCATTCAAAACGCAATATAACAGCATATATCAACATAGTTAGCTGTAATACTGAGAATCGCTGTTAAAGGTTATACGCCTTCAGGTGCTTCGGACAATGTGTCCGAGACGAGTCTCTATCCGCAATCGACTATCTCTTATAAGACATCTACCTGGGGAAATACGAGCCCTTCGTCTCCATCTGTATTCAACAATCATAATAGACATAACACAAACCCATCGCTCACTATCCAGAATAAGTGACCTACCTGAGAGAAGTCACTATCCGCAACCGATTACCGCAATAATATATCTACTTGTGAAAAATGACCCTTTCCCCTCCAACTGCATTCAGCAATGATTTTAAGACTAGACACTATCCACAGCCAACTATCCAGAATAAGCGACCTGCCGAGGGAAACAAGCTTTACGCGTCCAGATGCATCTGATAATGTGTCTGAGACGAGTCGCTATTTACAGCCGACTATTCGGAATAGGGCACTTACCTGGCGAGACACGGGCTATACGCCACAATCTGCAGCCAGCAATGTGTTTCAGACAAGGCACTATCTCAGCCGAATGTCTGCAGTAAGACACCTTCCTGAGAAACGGCACTGTCCTCAGTCTACTATCTATATAAATCCTTATTTACCGATGGGTCCAAGGATGGTGGCGCAGTAGCTTGTGCCACTGTCATTGGGTCCAAAACAATATCTTCCAGATTACCCAATGACAGTTCAATTTTCACAGCAGAAGCATACGCAATACTAACAGCTCTTAAATATATAAATAACCACCGTAAATATAAACAATACATAATCTTTTCCGATTCGCTTTCGTGTCTTCAGGCTATTAAAAATCTTTCTTGTAAACATCCACTTTTAATAGAAATGATTGAATTGTATAATGGGCTTGCTACTGGCCAATACGACATCCTCTTTTGTTGGTTACCCAGACACGTTGGCATTTCTGGGAACACAATGGCCGATCTTGCTGCCAAGGCAGCACTCAACAAATCTGTGACACCACTTCTTATTCCATACTCTGATCGCAAAGCTAGCATTAGAACTTACATCCGTGATATGATGCAAAAGAAGTGGGACACCCAAGTAGGTATTAATAAATTACATGAAATAAAACCCTATATTGGTTACACCTACTTGGGTTGTCAGTCCAGATTTGAAGAGGTCATCATGCGACGATGTCGCATTGGCAATACAAGGTATACTCATGAATACCTGTTAAAAGGCGAGGGTCCTCCGTTTTGTATCCCTTCTGATGACTGTATTGATTTTGCCATCATAAGGGATAAATATTTTAATGTCAAAACAGTGAAGGATCTTTTTAGTGTTAATTATCACTTAATCATTGAATTTTTAAAAGAAATAGAATTGCTAGATATATATTTGATGAATAGTTTGTAAATAGATATGTATTATCTTATTGGTAATTTAGATGAGTAACTTAGATTGTTAGTGGCTGTACTCTCAAAGGGGGTTAAAGTACTGTAAGATTATTGTCCTCCTGAGAGGGTACGTTAGTCCCAAAACTTTAAAAGTAAAATGTAAATTTACCACATTTTAATCGTAGTATTTTTGTTCTTTTAACTTCCGGCTAAATTTTCCTACAATCGCCAGCGGCTGAAGGGATGGTGTAAATCCAACTAGGGTCCATGCAGGTAGCAAAGGTACTGTAAGTCCCCATGGTCCCTAGTATGGTGAACTACCTTCAGTTGTTGGTGATCTATAGCCTGTTTATATTGTGTTGTTCTCTATAGTTGAAATGTTTTAGATTTAATTACTAGTTTTACATTTATATCTGTGATATTCTAGTTGTTTTACTGTCCTTCGTTGACAGGATTTTATAATCTATATTTAATTATTGTTAATCTATAAGTTGTTTTAGTCACGATATGGCTGAAATATTGCCAAAGTGACTTTAAATTTTAACTCACTCACTCACTCAGTTTACTATCTACAAAAAACGACGTACCTGGGGAAAGCCGTCCTCAATCCTCAGGTTGTCGGGCAGCAGCTGGTGATGGACACGCATGTAGTCTACAGATTTGGCGGCACTTCTTCCAAACTTGAGCGTCTGGAGTGTTACCTGTGTAAGTTACAACACAAAGGCGTGAGGGAGGGAGCTGTGTTTAACGCTGCTGAACTTTGTTAGTCGATTAACTCGACACTCAGCAAATTCCAGCTATGTGGCGGCGGTCTGTAAATATTCGAGTCTGGACCAGACAGTCATGTCATCATCATCTTCATCATTATCATCCTATTATTATTACTACCCGTGAAATCCGGGTTCGAATTGGTCTTCAGCAACACATGCTTCCCATAAGAGTCGACTAACGGGATCGGGTGGTCAGGACACTCACTTGGTTGACATGATATCGTATACCAGTTGATTAGATCGATGCTCATGGTGTTGATCACTGGATTGTGTGGTCCAGACTCAATTGTTTACATAACGCCGACCTATAGCTAGAATATTGCTGAGTGCAACGTTATGCAGCAAACAAATGAGACAATAAATAAAGCCAGTGCAGTTTGCATAAATTATGTCAGTCTTGAAGGATGTATTCTAATGATACTGTTAGAGTGAGTGAGTGATTATGGTTTTACGCCGCTTTTAGCAAAATTCCAGCAATATCACGGCGGGGCACAACAGAAATGGGTTTCACACATTATACCCATGTGGGTCTTCGGCGTGACGAGCGAACGCTTTAACCACGAGGCTATCCCGCACCAATACTGTTAGAGGTGAGTATTTACGTGGTCACCGACTTTCAGCTGGTATCCGTGCATTTATAAGTTTAACTGTCATGTATTCGTTTTCTTCCAGCTTCTAAATGCCCTTTTCAAAGACACTTTTTCAGACTTTGCGAACCGAAGAGCTAATACGGAACGACAGAGAAATACTCCACAAGGCGTAAAGGGCAAAATAATGAAGAACTGTCTGTGAAAGAATCGCTGGAACAGCGTCACGTCGTCAGGCGTTTACAAAGGTTAGGACACTGCATGTTCTGAGTGAATGATTCATGGTCCTACTTACCTGAGTTACAGCTGTCGTGATCCTCGTTCCCCCTGAAGCCCCTATAACCAGGATGACGTCTCCAGAGTCGTCTACCACGACAGACGGGGTCATGGACGACTGGGGGCGCTTGTTTGGTTTGATGAAGTTGGCAGGGGATGATGGCACGCCGAACCCGTTAACAGCACCGGGTGTCGAAAAGTCGTCCATTTCATTATTGAAGATGATCCCGGTGCTGTTGCCGAGCACCTTAGACCCAAACCTGGAGGGAAATAGTAACACATGTTATATTTGGGATAACATCTTCTCAGCAAAGTCCAGATTCTAGTACTTCTGCTGGGTTGAGTCCCATCCGGGATTCGAACCCACACCCTCAGAGTCTGGTACCTTATCGCCAGCACACAGGGTCAGCAGTCTCACCCTCTCAGCCAGCGCGGCTTCCACATATTACACTATGGCATTTTGATATTCTGCAGGGGAAATTGCGAATTAGAACAGGTAGGCAGCATACGACACTTGTTGACTAACGGGGCCGTCAGACTTGATAATTCGGTTAACTGCGTGTCAAAGTATCCCGAAGGAGTGGACCGTACAAGACAACACCAATCACGGGATTGCCTGGTCTTGTCTTGGATGCTTCACAGACCGCCGTCATATACCTGAAGTACTCGCCACTGCATGCCTTTGCATATGTAGGTCGCGAGCCACCGATGGAGCTATACACGATTACCTTGCCTTCACATGTGTTTGTGCCAAGATGAACAGAACACGTTCACTTTGTCTTTGTTAGTGTTTGTGACCCGAACGCCTGGAATCTTCACTATATGATGGAGATTCATAAATCTCATGCTTATGATGCGGGGGAATCGGACTTCACCAGTTGCTATTTATCATTTATTGAAAGGGAGTTGATGCAGGATACGATGACCAATACATTAACCAAGTCGCCGCGTCTGACCACCCGATCCCGTTACTGGCCACTTACTACAAGCAAGGGTTGCTGAAAATCAGTTCCAATCCTGATGTGTAATCAACAAACCATACAATCGGAATATTACAACACAATAAATATTCTCTATGGACGTCAGTCTTCAGATAATTAACGGTGATCTACCTTCAGATGCTGGCGATCTATAGCCCGTGTTTTATATTGTATTGTCTGCTTTAATTACACTGTTTAAGTTTTACATGCTAGTTTTATGTTCATATCTGTGATACTCTAGTTTTTTTACTGTCCATCGTCGACAGGTTTAACACTTCACAATGTTTTCATTTTTGTATTGTATAAATTGTTTTCGTCATGATATGGCTGAAATATTGCCGATGTGACGTTAAATATTAACTCACTCACTCAGAAAATTGCGTAGGACGATGCTTATAATGTTGATCTCTGTATTGTCTGTTCCAGACTCAACTATTTACAAACCGTCGCCATATAGCTGGAATATTTGCTGAGTGCGGCGTAAAACTAAACTCACCCAGTCTTCAGAGAACTCAAACAGTGATGAAAGACACTGTAAATTGTTCTTACGCGAAATTGATGGTCGAAGTCAGAGCCACGGCATTGCCCAGAGCATCAACAACAGATATCTGCGATGTTCCGCGGTCTGGCCGGGTGTAGTATGTAGGACCGTAGTACTGGGTGTCGTGTGTCATGTTGTCCGATATCATGGCCCGGATGGAATCTCCGAATTCCCGGGACGTCATGTTCTTCACCAACTAAAACAAAGGATTGATGTGGCAGTACAGCATGTGAAACCAGTAGGCGACACGACTCCATGGAATGCAACAGTATGTGACACTAGAGTATCTGACACTACGACCTGTGACACTACAGCATGTGACACTAAAGTATCTGACACTATGCCCTGTGACACTACAGCATGTGACACTAGAGTATCTGACACTACGACCTGTGACACTACAGCATGTGACACTAGAGTATCTGACACTACGACCTGTGACACTACAGCATGTGACACTAAAGTATCTGACACTATGCCCTGTGACACTACAGCATGTGACACTAGAGTATCTGACACTACGACCTGTGACACTACAGCATGTGACACTAGAGTATCGGACACTATGCCCTGTGACACTACAGCATGTGACACTAGAGTATCTGTCACTACGACCTGTGACACTACAGCATGTGACACTAGAGTATCTGACACTATGCCCTGTGACACTACAGCATGTGACACTAGAGTATCTGACACTACGACCTGTGACACTACAGCATGTGACACTAGAGTATCTGGACACTATGCCTGTGACCTGTGACACACTGATGAGCATGTGACACTAGAGTATCTGACACTACGACCTGTGACACTACAGCATGTGACACTAGAGTATCGGACACTACGACCTGTGACACTACAGCATGTGACACTAGAGTATCTTACGCTACGACCTGTGACACTACAGCATGTGACACTAAAGTATCTGACACTATGCCCTGTGACCTGACACCACGACCTGTGACACTGGCATGTGACATGTGACACTACGACCTGTGACACTACAGCAGTATCTGACACCACGACCTGTGACACTACAGCATGTGACACTAGAGTATCTGACACCACGACCTGTGACACTACAGCATGTGACACTAGAGTATCTGACACTACGACCTGTGACACTACAGCATGTGACACTAGAGTATCTGACACTACGACCTGTGACACTACAGCATGTGACACTAGAGTATCTGACACCACGACCTGTGACACTACAGCATGTGACACTAGAGTATCTGACACTACGACCTGTGACACTACAGCATGTGACACTAAATTATCTGACACTATGACCCTGTGACACTACTGGCATGTGACACTAGAGTATCTGACACTACGACCTGTGACACAGCATGTGCATGTGACGACACTAAATTATCTGACACTACGACCTGTGACACTACAGCATGTGACACATCGGACACTACGACCGTATGTGACACTAGAGTATCTGACACTACGACCTGTGACACTACAGCATGTGACACTAGAGTATCTGACGCTACGACCTGTGACACTACAGCATGTGACACTAGAGTATCTGACACTACGACCTGTGACACTACAGCATGTGACACTAGAGTATCTGTGACACTACGACCTGTGACACTACTACAGCATGTGACACTAGAGTATCTGACACTACGACCTGTGACACTACAGCATGTGACACTAGAGTATCTGACACTACGACCTGTGACACTACAGCATGACACTAGAGTATGACACTACGACCTGTGACACTACAGCATGTGACACTAGAGTATCTGACTACAGCACTGACACGACCTGTGACACTACAGCATGTGACACTAGAGTATCTGACACCACGACCTGTGACACTACAGCATGTGACACTAGAGTATCTGACA